>NC_080543.1:125177188-125477188 GCF_028640845.1 Ahaetulla prasina
AGGATTAAACATAGTTTATAGTTTAAGAGACTCCAACATGTAATTTGGATGGAGAGCCTGCTGTTTGAAGAAGACTTGAGTCGGCATATTTATAGGTCTAATACTTTTATTACTACCACCAATCATATAAATGATAATTGGTGACCCAATCTGTCAGTGGTGGGTTTCAAAATTTTTTACCACTGATTCTGTGGGTGTGGCTTGGTGGGAATGGCTTGGTGGGCATTGCAGGAGAAGAATACAATGCAAAACCCCCATTTTCTCCTGATTAGCTGGGACTCAGGAGGCAGAGAATAGATGGGGGTGGGGTCATGCATAGGTGGTATTTACAGGTTCTCCAAATTACTCAAAATTTCTGCTACCGGTTCTCCAGAACTGGTCAGAACCTGCTGAAACTCACCTCTGCAATCTGTAGACTGTGTGAAGTGGCAGGTATGGAAGGAGATTTGCCCCGACTGGCATAGACAGGAGAGACAAAAGGGAACTGAAATGATTCCTAGATGGCTTACATTATGTTAGCAATAGCACTTAGACTTACATACCTGAGGATAGGACAAGAATCAATGGGTGGAAACTAATCAAGGAGAGAAGCAACTTAGAACTAAGGAGAAATTTCCTGACACTTAGAACAATTAATCAGTGGAACAACTTGCCTCCAGAAGTTGTGAATGCTCCAACACTGGAAGTTTTTAAGAAGAGATTGGATAACCATTTGTCTGAAGTGGTGTAGGGTTTCCTGCCTAAACAGGGGGTTGGACTAGAAGACCTCCAAGGTCCCATCCAACTCTGTTATTCTATACTATTTCACAGTGCCTTACAGCCCTTTCTAAGCAGTTTACAGAGGCAGCATATTGCAACCCCCCAACAATCTGGGTCCTCATTTTACTGACCTTGGAAGGATGGAAAGCTGAATCAACCTTGAGTCAGTCAGGATCAAACTCTTAGCAGTGAGCTAAATTAGCCTGCAATACTGCATTCTAACCAATGCACCCCCTCGGCTCTTTCTACTGTACCACCATAGTTCCTTCATGGTGATTGATTTTGCAGGCAAAAGTCTTAAAAGTTTAGATTTGGCCAATAGAAAAAGCCACATAGTTAATGAAACTTTCCTTATTCCCCCCCAAACAAATAGAGAAGAAATACTCAGGAAGGATGGAAGGCTGTGTCAACCTTGAGCCAGTCAAAATCGAACTCCTGGCAGCGAGCAGAATTAGCCTGCAATACTTCATTCTAACCACTGCGCCACCATGGTCCTTATGCTTGTCTCCGAAGGAATGACTCTGAATGGTAGGTTAGGTCTACTTCCATATCATTCCAAACCACTATGTTAGTTTCCTTAACAATATTCTGAACAAAATACTTTGACAATTCATCCCTTTGAAGACTTTGGGGCTTTAGAATCTTTCAAAATATCCAGGGATGCATCTACATTCTCATCTCAGTTTAGCTTGGCATGTCAGGAGAGTGATATTTAATTTAACACACTTATCCCCTTGATGCACTTCTATAATGTTTAGAATTTCTATCCCACAGGCATTTCATAAATATATTCCAGCATGATAAACACTCACATATGGTGTTTTCTGGCAATTAGCCACGAGAAGGAATTTTTATACTATAAAATAATGAACCTGTAATTTTCTTGCCACTGAGCAAATCTAATTAATACTTTCCTTTTTTCATACTTGGTTCTTTAGGGATATATTGCTTAAGTACTTATTGAACAAAGAGTAAAAGTGAGGATTTTTCTGTCTTGCTATTGTCTTTTTTTATTATTAATAGCAATATTTCTACTTCTTAGAGGTCAAAAATTATGAATGTAAGACAATGTCATTGATTGTCCATGGAGATTATTAGTCATCCAAGTCACGTCCCAAAGATGCTTTTTCAAAAGGCAACTGGACTTTCTTTGTTTTGCTTGAAGAACTTTTACTTGTCACCCAAGAAACTTCTTCAGTTCTGATTGAATGGTGGGAGATGGAAGGATTTATATTCCTTGCAGTTATCTGGTCATTCGCATTCTATAACACTGATTGTTCAGCGAAAGCTGAAATAACTGTTTTAGAACGGAGAAAGGAAAGATAGACAATAAAATCCAAGAAGGAAGACTGAGCAATTTAAGAGTTTAATGTTTTCTAAAAGGTAACAAGGAAAGGAATGTAAGAAGGAGTACACATAAAAGGTTCACCTCTTTGGAAAAGCAAGTGAAGCTTCACAAAACAAGATGAATAAAAGGGGCTTAACTTGTTAAGTGTTCTGAGTCGTCAAGTCTAAGCTTTATTTCAAAATTTGCAACTGAGTAAAGGACGGGAAACAAACTAAACGTTTGTGCAACAAAAATGTCAGAACGTTCCATTTCCAATGAGATACAATGGTTTTATTGAATGGCACAGGAGAAAAGGTAATTTTTGGAATATTTCTTTAGAATGGTATGTATAATCCATCTTCCTAATATTAAGCTTTCAGACTGGAGAGACTGCAGATGTTCCTTTATGGCAGGAGAAATGTCTATTTTTACCATATGTGTCCTGTGTGATGCTTTTCACTTATATTGCCCACCAATAGGTAGTTTTCCGTTTTTGGGGACTCACCAGACATATGGTCTTCTGATGTGCCTAGCCGCCCCAAGAGATGTCATTTGAAATCTTCTTACAGATCTTCAGAGGAAGGACCAAACGATGCATAAAGTACCACTTTAAAATGTGAACTGTGTCAATGGAATGGTAGCAACAGAGAGAACAGGTTTAACTGGGAAAGTGCAAATAGAAAGTTTAAATAACTTATTCCACCCAATAATTAGAACTGCAGAAAAAATAATTGCTACCAACCTGCCTTCCATTGAGGACCTGTATACTGCACGAATCAAGAAGAGGGCCATGAAAATATTTACGTCCCTCACATCTTGGACATAAACTGTTTCAATTCCTACCCTCAAAACGACGCTATAGAGCACTGCACACCAGAACAACTAGACACAAGAACAGTTTTTTCCCAAAGGCCATCACTCTGCTAAACAAATAATTCCCTCAACACTGTCAAACTATTTACTGAATCTGCACTACTATTAATCTTCTCATCGTTCCCATCACCAATCTCTTTCCACTTATGACTGTATGACTGTAACTTTGTTGCTGGCAATCCTTATGATTTATATTGATATATTGACCATCATTTGTGTTGTAAATGTTGTACCTTGATGAACGTATCTTTTCTTTTATGTACACTGAGACCATATGCACCAAGACAGATTCCTTGTGTGTCCAATCACACTTGGCCAATAAAAAATTCTTTTCTGTTCTATTCTATTCAATCTCTGAATTTCAGGACATTGTTCATGAGTTTCTGTCTTTTGATCCCCCAGTCACATAGCCACGCCCACTCAGTCACATGACCCTACCACCAAGTCACGCCCACCAAGCCACGGCCACAGAACTGGTAGAAAAGAAATTTAGATTTCCCCACTGGCACATGGGGGGGCATCACGCCACATTGCATTATGGGCGACAGCATGTACACACACATGCTGTCACACATGCATGTGCTGTTGCACACATGTGCACTTTTGGCACATGATGAGAAAAAGGTTAGCCATCACTGATATAAGGCTTGGGGTGAGATATTCTTTTTTTTTTAACAAGTTTTCAATTTTTTTTAAAAAAATTTTTTTACAAACGTATCAATGCGTGACAGTGTGGCATCTATGTGTCATACGTTCTAATAGAAATAAAACTAGTAGAATTAATCATAGTTATTACATTCAATCAACTTATATATTTCTAATAACGATACACATTTATATGAAGTTGCAATCTGTTGTTGTTTGATTATTCCATGTTTTTTTTTTGTTTTGTTTACATTTATACCCCACCCTTCTCCGAAGACTCAGGGCGGCTTACAGTGTATAAGGCAATAGTCTCATTCTATTTGTATATTTTTACAAAGTCAACTTATTGCCCCCCCAACAATCTGGGTCCTCATTTTACCTACCTTATAAAGGATGGAAGGCTGAGTCAACCTTGGGCCGGGCTCGAACCTGCAGTAATTGCAGGCTACTGTGTTCTTAATAACAGGCTTTACCAGCGTGAGCTAAACCGGCCCTATTTCTCCTATTATTGCTTTTATTTTATTATGTAAAAGTGTTTGCACTGATATTTCCCCCTTTGTCGTGTCCCACTCCTCCGCTGACGGCTGGGTCCGGGAAATCCGAATCAGGCTTGCCTCTGCAGCTCTGCCCAAAGTCCTAGCAAAGTCCTCAGAGCAGGCAGGAGACCAATAAGTGACTTCAGCAAGATAAGTTCGACTTTTGCCTGACTCAGAGACTGCCAGAAAGCAGATCCTTTATATAGGCCATGGGGTGTGGCTCCATGACTCAGCACTCATTAAGGCCTGCCCCTCCCTTCCCTCTGTTGCCTCCGCCTCTCCAATCTTCTGATGCGAGGGTCACTCCAATCAGCTGTTCTTGGGAGTAAACCCTCCTCAGGCTCACCTGCTGTGGATGAGGGGGAGGGGTCTAGCTGCTCCGTTTGCCTGGGCATGGAGTCAGGGCTGGGGCAGGGAGATGCTCCTTCTTCTGCAGTTTGTGGGGGCATGGAGCCAGGACTTGGGCCGGAAGGCATACATTCCTCAGTGTTGGGGAGCAGGTAAGAAGGCCCCGGCTGCTCTGAGGGCGGGCAAGACACAACACCCTTCTCTTATTTCCATCTCTTATTCTAACTTCTAAATCATGTCACCCTTTATTAAAAGACATTTTATTTCTATCCTACCTGAATTCTGGTCATGGCACCTACATTAACAAGGGAAAGAAAGAGAGAAAAAAGGAAAACACAATGAACACAATGTAAGAACACAATGTAAGCTGCCCTGAGTCTTCGGAGAAGGGCGGGATATAAATGTAAATAAATAAAAAAAGAACAACAACAAGAAAGAGGAATCACCTATCCATCGTCTCTGCCTCTGACGCAGAGCCCTCGTCCGGGCCTTCCCCTGACTCCAGGACTGGCCCATTGTCCTCCCCAGCCTCTACTGCCAGGCCCACAGGTGGACCACAACAGTCCCTAAAAAACATACTCTTGCTTCCTGACTCTTTAAAATCTCTTTAGTTTTGAACCTGTCCTTTTCAAATGCAATAACCATTTTATTTTAGACGTCAGGAGCTACAGGAAAAACATGGCTGTCCAATATTAAAACCCGACCTTTATTTCTTCAGGGTCTGTCTTTATTCATTCAAAATTCATCAAGGTTTGCCAGCTTCGCTGTAATGAAGGATATTGTGGGCTCCTTACAGCTGCAAAATAAACTTCAAACGTTTTCCTTCCTCACCCCCTACTGGTGAAAATAATGATGATGTTTTACCGCAGGAGAAAATAGGTATGGAAGGGTTTTAAACTTTGATAACACTGTTGTTCAAACAAACTGGGATATAAGGTAAATAAAGGTTTCTCTTAGAGATGCTCAATGTAGTTTATGCTGGGCTGTTTAGTGGAAATGGTCAGAGTAACTGTTAATATTGGGGAAATAAAGACATTGCATAGATTCTCTGTTCTGCTTCTGAATTGTGCAGCTGGATTTTCACTCAAACCTTTCCTAACTGACTATCAGCTTTCTTTCAATGTTCCTTTTTTTTTTTGAGGGGGGCAAAGTACTAGGTATGAGAACACACCATCCAAAAAATCTTGGTTTCTATTTTCAGTAGCTTCCAAAGATTGTTATCAAATTACATTTTATCAGCAGGAGAGGGAAATCATAGTTGACTAGATTACAGGCTTATAAAATTTGCAGATGATGGGAGGGAAGGGAAGGGAAGGAAAAGGGGAAGGGAGGGAGGGAGGGAGGGAAGGGGAGGGAAGCTGGAAGGAAGGAAGGAAGGAAGGAAGGAAGGAAGGAAGGAAGGAAGGAAGGAAGGAAGGAAAGGGTTAAGGAAGGAAGGGAGGGAAGCTGGAAGGCGAGGAAGGAAGGAAGGAAGGAAGAAAAGGGAAGGAAAGGGTTAAGGAAGGAAGGGAAGGAAGGAAGGAAGGAAAGAAGGAAGGAAGGAAGGAAGGAAGGAAGGAAGGAAGGAAGGAAGGAAGGAAGGAAGGAAGGAAGGAAGGAAGGAAGGAGGGCGTTTCAGTGATCCAGGTTTTCATAAGGGTGGTGTGTCCATGCTTGTACATGCTGTATGAAATTATGCCAGTATTTTCAGTAAAGGATGACTTTATATCATTGTAATCATCTATATATAGTCTGAATCTGTAAGCAACAGGTCCATAAATTGCAAATCATACCAGGATTTCAATTCACTGAATGACTAACTCAATAGATTTATCTTTCAGGAGTGAAGGACAAGTCTCTTAAAACAGGCATTAAAATAGGTGTGGAGAAGCCATTTCATTGTTCTGTCATCAATTTCCATGTAACAAGTGTGCAATTCAAAAGGATATGGACATCCCAAGCCATTAAAAGCTTTCTTTTAAAGCCATGTATTCATTTATATTGGTTTAAATAGCTGCTGATTCAGACACAACTCTTTACAGAGTAAATGTATATAACACTTTTTTACCACAAGAAAATAATTTTAAAACATGGCAAAAAAAAAAAAAGGAAAAAAAAAGAGAAGGAACATCATTTCTCACTGAATTTCCACCAACGTGATTATTTTATTTTATTTTTCTCATTCGTCTGCTACGCAAGCATAAAGAGTTTCACTGTCCAACATATTTGTGTTTTTGTTGTTGTTGAATAAGTCAGGGGTCTCTAACCTTGGCAACTTTAAGACTTGTGGACTTCAACTCCCAGAATTCTGGGAGTTGAAGTCCACAAGTCTTAAAGTTGCCAAGGCTGGAGACCCCTGGAATAACTCATAATCTAAGAGCTATTGAGTTTTAAATAGTTGCCTATTGCTTAGATATAATAGGGATCTTCAATTTATCATACCACTCAGTTTTTAACATCAAATTGATTCAACAATAATAGGTATTTATAAAAAGGAATTATCCTTTTTTGTGGGCACATAAGATTTAATGATCATGTAATACATTAGATGTCTCTGGAGTGAAAAGCTATTAGTTCAGTTTGAAATGTCAATAATATTATAATTACTTTATAATAAATAGTATGCATGAATGAATTAATGAATATCTGCATGGATGAATGCATCCCTGCATGGATGCTTTCACATATGCACTAATTAATTAATTAATACATAAATATCTTGGATGGAGGTCAACATCATATTGGACCACTGTAAATTAGAAATGCCAAGAACATTTAGACATGTGTTTCAATAGGGATAAATGGGAATCTTTCAAATCTTAACCTTTGGGGGACGACAAACCTTACTTTAAATGAACTATTAGTGATAATAATGAGATTTTATTAATACTTATGCAAAAAGATAAATATTTGTCCATATGCCACTCACAAACATTTTTCCTCTAGTCATTTATATTATGATTATTAATTAGTGATTAACATAACTCTATAAGGAAAATATAACAGAAATTATAAAACCCTGGGGAAAAAATTAAGAATCGAGAAAATGCAAACATACTATTTATAATTCCTATTTATTTATTTATTTATTTATTTATTTATTTATTTATTATTCAGATTTTTATACCGCACTTCTCCCGAAGGACTCAGGGCGGTGTACAGCCAAATTAAAACAGAACAATATACAAATTAAAACCATAGTTAAAATAACGTATTCTATAAATGGCCAAAAATTAAAACCGTCAAATTTGACCCATAAATAAAATACACCAGTTAAAATTATTAAAATTTAAAAAATTTAAAAATTTAGAATATTAAAAAATTAAGCCAGTCCCGCTTGAATAAACAAGTACGTTTTCAATTCACGGCGAAAGGTCCGAAGGTCAGGTAATTGACGCGACTATACAGTAATTATAACATTTGTTGACATTTGTTGGCTTTTCACTCCAGAAGCATCTAATTTATTACATGATGCATGACTTCATCCATTCACTTAATGAATGTCTATGGGGATTCTCAGTCATCCAGGTCATAGTTGTCCCAAAGGTGCTTTTTCAAGAGGCAATTGGACTTTCTGGTTTTACTTTGAAAATGTTTCGCTTCTCATCCGAGAAGCTTCTCCAGCTCTGGAGAAACTTCTTGAAGCTAAGGTAGCTTCTTGGATGAGAAGCGAAACGTCTTCAAAGAAAAACCAGAAAGTCCAGTTGCCTCTTGAAAAAGCACATTTGGGACATTCATTCACTTATTTATTTACTTAGCTGACATAAAGCCGGTTTCTGAGCAGGTTTTTTTTTTTTTAAATAAGTGGTGGGATCAACTACTTAGAAGTCTCTTCCAAGAAGAAATCATGTAGGACATGCTTTGTCTACGTGCTTCTGTATAGGAGTGGCCAGAATTGTGGAAACCTTTTGGGAAAAGTGTATTTTTGAGGTTTAATGGCTAATAACACTACTTTTTTTTTTTTTTTTGAGTTTCAAGATAATCCTATTCCACTGCTGGCATGGCCTGGGAATAGCCCAGACCTTAACCCAATTGAACATCTGTGGAGCCGAATAAAGAAACTTGTTAGTCAGAAGCGACCCAGCAATAAAACCCAGTTAATAGAAGCACTTGTTCAATCTTAGTTTCACATTATAACAGCTGCAGAACTAAAGAAGCTTCTTGGATGACAAGGGAAACATCTTCCTCAAGGAAAAAACAAAGTCCAGCTGTCTTTTGAAAAAGCATCTTAGAGACATCTTCAGATCTCAGCACTGAAGATATCACCTAGTTGGGTAATGAAACATTAGCAAGAAAACAACCAAAATCAGAGAGCACCAAGGACATCACAATAATAGATTCTTCTGGTTTGCTTTCCCCCCCCCCCCTTAAATGTTCAAATGCTCTTCTTGATTTCTTTATCAAACTCAGAATTTTCTTCTGGGCTTGTAGCATTAGTCCACGGCAACAAATATTCAAGGGTCTGGCGAACCTTTAAAGGCCAATACATTTATTATTGTTTACATTTTGGTTGATTAAATTTAGGAATTCATTCTTTCTATATTTGTCTGAAAATATATTTTTTTTTACTGTCTGATACATTACATTTCACCTTTTCCAAATGCCACAGGCTATTTAAGTTTTAGATCAAATCAGGAAAATCTATTTACAAGTCTCTTTATTTTTAAAAGCGAGTTGTTGGTTTTGGTGAAGAAATCCCTCTGCTTATCGAACAGAACAGAACAGAACAGAACAGAACAGAACAGAACAGAACAGAACAGAACAGAACAGAACAGAACAGAACAGAACAGAACAGAACAGAACAGAACAGAACAGAACAGAACAGAACAGAACAGAACAGAACAGAACAGAACAGAACAGAACAGAACAGAACAGAACAGAACAGAACAGAACAGAACAGAACAGAACAGAACAGAACAGAACAGAACAGAACAGAACAGAACAGAACAGAACAGAACAGAACAGAACAGAACAGAACAGAACAGAACAGAACAGAACAGAACAGAACAGAACAGAACAGAACAGAACAGAACAGAACAGAACAGAACAGAACAGAACAGAACAGAACAGAACAGAACAGAACAGAACAGAACAGAACAGAACAGAACAGAACAGAACAGAACAGAACAGAACAGAACAGAACAGAACAGAACAGAACAGAACAGAACAGAACAGAACAGAACAGAACAGAACAGAACAGAACAGAACAGAACAGAACAGAACAGAACAGAACAGAACAGAACAGAACAGAACAGAACAGAACAGAACAGAACAGAACAGAACAGAACAGAACAGAACAGAACAGAACAGAACAGAACAGAACAGAACAGAACAGAACAGAACAGAACAGAACAGAACAGAACAGAACAGAACAGAACAGAACAGAACAGAACAGAACAGAACAGAACAGAACAGAACAGAACAGAACAGAACAGAACAGAACAGAACAGAACAGAACAGAACAGAACAGAACAGAACAGAACAGAACAGAACAGAACAGAACAGAACAGAACGGAACGGAATGGAACGGAACGGAACGGAACGGAACAGAACAGAACAGAACAGAACAGAACAGAACAGAACAGAACAGAACAGAACAGAACAGAACAGAACAGAACAGAACAGAATAGAATAGAATAAAACAGAACAGAACAGAACAGAACAGAACAGAACAGAACAGAACAGAACAGAACAGAACAGAACAGAACAGAACAGAACAGAACAGAATAGAATAGAATAGAATAGAATAGAATAGAATAGAATAGAATAGAATAGAATAGAATAGAATTCTTTATTGGCCAAGTGTGATTGGACACACAAGGAATTTGTCTTTGTGCATATGCTCTCAGTGTACATAAAAGAAAAAATACGTTCATCAAGAATCGTAAGGTATAACACTTAATGAGAGTCATATGGTATAAATAAGCAATCAGGAAACAATCAATATCAATATAAGTTGTAAGGATATAAGCAACAAAGTTACAGTCATGCAGTCATAAGTGGGAGGAGATGGATTTTTTTTGTTTATTTTTTGTATTTTGCATTTTTGCATATATTGCATACAATCCTGTATTATTAATTTATATATGCACTACATTTATGACACGGAGAAGGATGTTTGGCTGATAAATGTGTACTTTGTGAACTATTAACACAGATGTCCCAAAGGTGCTTTTTTAATGTTTCCTCTGTATCTTTTCTTTTATGTACACTGAGAGCATATGCACCAAGACAAATTCCTTGTGTGTCCAATCACACTTGGCCAATAAAAAAAAAAAAAAAATTCTATTCTATTCTATTTAATACTTTCAAAGTATAAGTTATACATGCTAATACAACCTGAGCCCCCTCCTTTCTAACAATCTTCATCATCTTCTATTAAATTTAGATTATTTCACCAGTTTTCACTTTCCTTCATTTTTAAAAGAGTGTTGGAAATTTAGAGAAGACGTACCTGGGAGCAAAATATGCTATGCAAAATTTAAACAAACTATATCAAGGCTTTATTATACCTATCTGACTGTTATCTACATTTTACCCTATTATTTCTCTCTCTTTCTCTCAAATCTGTCCATCTTGCTCTCTCTTTCACATTGAGATGCACAAAATCTGCCTCACAAACACACACACAAGCACACATACATACACATACAGATCTCTCTCACGCACAAACATAGGTACACACAACTATCTCTCACATACACACACATGCAATTCAAACAAATCTGACATCTGTCAATCTGTCTTTGTGTGTGTGTGTGTGTGTGTGTGTGTCTTCATTCGTGTATAGACAAGATGTTTAAAACATACAATGTCTTCCTTCAAGTACAAAGAATTAGCAAAGAAGGTTTTTTTAAGCGTCTACTGCCATCGTGTGGATAAATTTATATTAATAAAAATAATTACTTTAAATGAACTATTAGTGATAATAATGAGATTTTATTAATACTTATGCAAAAAGATAAATATTTGTCCATATGCCACTCACAAACATTTTTCCTCTAGTCATTTATATTATGATTATTAATTAGTGATTAACATAACTCTATAAGGAAAATATAACAGAAATTATAAAACCCTGGGAAAAAAATTAAGAATCGAGAAAATGCAAACATACTATTTATAATTCCTATTTATTTATTTATTTATTTATTTATTATTTAGATTTTTATACCGCACTTCTCCCGAAGGACTCAGGGTGGTGTACAGCCAAATTAAAACCGTCAAATTTGACCCATAAATAAAATACACCAGTTAAAATTATTAAAATTTAAAAAATTTAAAAATTTAGAATATTAAAAAATTAAGTCAGTCCCGCTTGAATAAACAAGTAGGTTTTCAATTCACGGCGAAAGGTCCGAAGGTCAGGTAATTGAGGCGACTATACAGTAATTATAACATTTGTTGACATTTGTTGGCTTTTCACTCCAGAGGCATCTAATTTATTACATGATGCATGACTTCATCCATTCACTTAATGAATGTCTATGGGGATTCTCAGTCATCCAGGTCATAGTTGTCCCAAAGGTGCTTTTTCAAGAGGCAATTGGACTTTCTGGTTTTACTTTGAAAATGTTTCGTTTCTCATCCGAGAAGTTTCTCCAGCTCTGGAGAAACTTCTTGAAGCTGAGGTAGCTTCTTGGATGAGAAGCGAAACGTCTTCAAAGAAAAACCAGAAGGTCCAGTTGCCTCTTGAAAAAGCACGTTTGGGACATTCATTCACTTATTTATTTACTTACCTGACATAAAGCCGGTCTCTGAGAAGTTTTTTTTTTTTTTTTTTTAATAAGTGGTGGGATCAACTACTTAGAAGTCTCTTCCAAAAAGAAATCATGTAGGACATGCTTTGTCTACGTGCTTCTGTATAGGAGTGGGCAGAATTGTGGAAACCTTTTGGGAAAAGTGTATTTTTGAGGTTTAATGGCTAATAACACCACTTTTTTTTTTTTTTTGAGTTTCAAGATAATCATATTCCACTGCTGGCATGGCCTGGGAATAGCCCAGACCTTAATCCAATTGAAAATCTTTGGAGTCAAATAAAGAAACTTGTTAGTCAGAAGCGACCCAGCAATAAAACCCAGTTAATAGAAGCACTTGTTCAATCTTCGTTTCACATTATAACAGCTGCAGAACTAAGAGACTTGGTTCACTCCATGGAAAGACATTGTAAGGCTGTAATTCATGCTAACGGTTGGCCAACTAAGTATTAACTGACATGGTGATAATTTTTGTATATCTCGTTTTTTTCAATGTGTTTCACTTTTCTTCTTTATACTGTAACTGCTATTCGAATAGCAAATCCTTCCTAAAAGTTATTGCATTACATTCTTGATCAAATTATCTTTCCATTGATATGTAATTTTATGGAACTACTCCCCCAAAAAAATGGTGTTATTAACTAGTTTTAGAAAATACACTTTTCCACGATTTTGGCCACTACTGTATGTTTGTTTAATAACTAGATCACAATTAGCAGCAAATTCAAACAGCCTTACGGTTGTACAGAACTGAGAAGAGGCATTTAATGTTGATTTTCCTTTTCCAATCCTTACAAGAATTTCTTTGAAGTGGCTCCCATTTCCAAAGCTTCTGTTTTATACAGTGTGATCTTGCATTCAGGTCAGGGGTGAAATGTAAAATTTGTTACTACCAGTTCTGAGGGCGTGGCTTGGTGGTGGTGGGGTAATGTGACTGGGTGGGTGTGGCCAACTTTTTTTTTTTTACTTTTAGAAGCATTTTTTCTACAACCTCTTCAGCTGAAGAAGTTATAAAAAAATGCTTTTAAACGCTTCTGACGATCAGGCAACTCAGCTGGGATCATCAGAGGAGCCTTTTAAAAGAATTTTTTTCTACAACTTCTTTGGCTGAAGAGGCTTTAAAAGCTTCTGATGATCCCAGCTGAGCTGAGTGATCATCAGAGGTGTTGTTGTTTTTTAACTTTTAAAAGCATTTTTTCGGCTGAAGAAAAATTGTTTTTAAAAGTAAAAAGAAAACCCCGCTGATGATCCCGCAGCTCAGCTGGGCATGGGGGTTGAGGGCAGGGATTTTTGCTACCGGTTCTCCGAACCACCCACCGCCATCGCTACCAGATCCAGTGATCTGGTCCGAACCGGGAACATTTCACCCCTGATTCAGGTGCTCCTTTGGCATTTTTTCATCAGCAAGTGAAAATGTTTTTCCCCCCCCTCTCCATTAATCTCTCCCGAGTTAATACTAAGAGGTTGTATGGACGCATTGGCACATCCACAATCCTCATTTACAAATTAGCGATGAGCAATTTAAAACAGACTGAGACAGAATTTCATCTTTCGGAATGTCCTTTTAAATGCTATCTTCTCGTAAAGTGCACATTTGTCCCCAAACACACATTTCTGAATATGTCTTATCCTAAACATTTTATGTGCATTCTGTTTTTTAATTGCTGTGGGTTTTGTCCTGACATAACCATCCTGTCCTTTGGAGGAGAATAAAATCTGTGGAATGGTCTTCTTTCAATACATATATTAGTCCTCACAGTACGAACCATTTACTTTACTTTGAAAAATGGACTTAACAAAGAAATCCTTGAGTTTCCCTGAGAGTGATGTAGAAAGTTAGTGCCCACCCCTGGAAGAATGAAATACTTTAGGAAATATTCAAAAGGCACAATATTTCCCCCTAAAAGAGAAGTAGAAATCTTAAGGGAGTCAGAAACACTACCTCAGCTCCCTGCCCCCAGCAGATATTTTTGTGCCATATCCTGGGCCTGCCTATCTACAAGACAAAAGTCCGCCAGCTCCAGGATGATGGGATTAAGACATGACCCTGCAGGACATAATAAGACTAGCCCTCTACCCATCTAACAGCAGGGCTCACTGCATTGCAAAATGACCTGGGGACTTTACATTAGCCCAAGGTTCAACCAAACTTGATTCAGACAAACGTGACTCCACATGGGAGTCTGGCTACAGCCAATAGAATACATTTCTTGCACAGGAACAGGAAGCTCAAGGGCAAGGTCCAAGAGAGAGTATAAATACCACCCCCTCTCTCTCAACTCCATGTGTCAGCTACCCAGAATCACACGTGCTTGGAGATTCTGCTTCACCATTAAACCATCTTTCCAATCAGCCTCCGTGTTTCCAGTGTCTGTCCCCACTTGGAACGGAACCAGATGGATATTTCTTCCAACAGTGAGCAACAGAACATGAGCTAGTGAACAAACGTTTTCCTCCAATTCATTATTTGTTTTATTCGTACGTGTTTTCCAGCTGGGCTATGTTTTTTTTTTTTGTTTACATTTTTTTTGGTTTTTTTTGTTTACATTTATATCCCGCCCTTCTCCGAAGACTCAGGGCGGCTTACAGTGTATAAGGCAATAGTCTCATTCTATTTGTATATATATATTTCTCTCTCTTTCTCTCAAATCTGTCCATCTTGCTCTCTCTTTCACATTGAGATGCACAAAATCTGCCTCACAAACACACACACAAGCACACATACATACACAAACAGATCTCTCTCACGCACAAACATAGGTACACACAACTATCTCTCACATACACACACATGCAATTCAAACAAATTTGACATCTGTCAATCTCTCTCTCTCTCTCTCTCTGTGTGTGTGTGTGTGTGTGTGTGTGTGTGTGTCTTCATTGGTGTATAGACAAGATGTTTAAAACATACAATGTCTTCCTTCAAGTACAAAGAATTAGCAAAGAAGGTTTTTTTAAGCGTCTACTGCCATCGTGTGGATAAATTTATATTAATAAAAATAATTACTTTTAATGCACACAAGAACACAACACATAATGAAGGCCTATTCAGCAAGTTAATTTCGGTTAAACTTTCTCTGTGAACAGAAAGTTATTTGGTGGAAAAGTGTGCCCTTTTCTAATTAGGTGTTTCCTTGTTTCTCCATCGTTCTTAGATTGTTCCTCACCTGTTAAAGACTACTTCAGCTTCAATTGCAAGAATACAAGAGCAACCAATAGATTTAAACTTAATGTCAACCGCTTTAATCTAGATTGCAGAAAATATGACTTCTGTAACAGAATCATCAGTGCTTGGAATACTTTACCTGACTCTGTGGTCTCTTCCCATAATCCCAAAAGCTTTAACCAAAAACTTTCTACTATTGACCTCACCCCATTCCTAAGAGGACCATAAGGGGCGTGCATAAGCGCACAAACGTGCCTACCGTTCCTGTCCTATTGTTTTTCTTTTCTTCTTCCTATATACATATATGCTTATATGCTTACTCATATATGTGTTTATATATTATATAATCTTTTTGTATGATACCTGTCTGATTATTTTTTTTCTTTTCACTTGTAAAAATCCTTAAAGTGAAATATGATTCACTTGTAAAATTATGTATTTAAGGAGAGAGAGAGAAGAAGGAAGTATAATATGTGATGATGGTCAGAGATGGGTTTCACTTACCTTAATCACTGGCTTGCCGTGTGCACGCTTGCTTCACATGTGCACTGTCCATGCATGCGCCTAGCTGCACATGCACTTTGCTCACTTGATCACCTTCCACGCATGCGCCCAGCCTCAAAAACATGCCTAAATAGCACAACTTGGAGCCGGGTTGGGCCTGCCCACCGCAATCGGCACCAACGGTTCACCCGAACCAGTGCGAACCAACTGAATACCATCTCTGATGATGGTGTGGTGCAGAAGCAGAAATGCTATTTTTGCTTGCTTATTTACTTATAGTAGGTGGAATTTTGAGAAAAAATTGTACTTTGCCCAGATTCATCCCACACACAAAGAAATCGAAATTATTTTTATCGATCATTAGGAAAACAGTTAAACATCTGTTTGTAGCATCGCTTGAAAACTCACATCTAGCCTGATAAACCGAGACAAACGCTTGATAAAGCCAACTAAGCATAAGGGAGTAAGCAAAATCTTTACATCTTTCCTGGTGCAGAATACAAATTCAGCATTGCAGCTTTCTGATAGATTAAGCTCAGGTGGATTCTTGGCTGACGAGAATAACAGAACTGAAAATGACCTTTTTTTTTTTTTTTGCATTTATATCCCGCCCTTCTCCGAAGATTCAGGGCGGCTTACACTATGTCAAGCAATAGTCTTCATCCATTTGTATATTATAGACAAAGTCACCTTATTGCCCCCAACAATCTGGGTCCTCATTTTATCTATCTTATAAAGGATGGAAGGCTGAGTCAACCTTGGGCCTGGTGGGACTTGAACCTGCAGTAATTGCAAGCAGCTGCTGTAAATAACAGACTGCATTAGTCTGTTGAGCCACCAGAGGCCCCTGGTGACCATGGAGATCTTCTAGTTCAATCTCCTGCTCAAGGGAAGAAGACCCTATATACAATTTCCGACAAGTGGTTGTCCAATCTTTTCGTATAAAACCTCCACTGATGGAGCACCTACAACTTCTGCAGGCAAGCCATTCCACTGACTAATTCTTCTCAGTGACAGGAGATTTTTCCATAGTTTTAGGTTGCGTCTCTTCTTGATTAGTTTCATCCATAGCTTCTTGTCCTGCTTTCCGATGCTTTGGAGAATAAGTTGATTCCACCCTTTCCCCCTTTTTCTTTGTGGCAGCCTCTCAAATATTGGAAGACCGCTATCATGTCAGTTAATGTTCTCTTTCCACTTATGACTGTATGACTCTAACTTTGTTGCTGGTAATGATTTATATTGATTGTTCCTGATTGCTTATTTGTACCCTATGCTTATCATTAAGTGTTGTATCATTAAGTGTTAAATTTACCTATCCTGCGCAGGCTGCACTGGCTACCTGTGGCCTTCCGGGTGCGCTTCAAGGTGTTGGTGAACGTCTTTAAAGCGCTCCATGGCATAAGGCCGGGTTACTTACGGGACCACCTGCTGCTACCGAATACCTCTCACCGACCCGTGCGCTCTCACAGAGAGGGACTCCTCAGGGTGCCGTCGGCTCGACAGTGTCGTCTGGCGACACCCAGGGGAAGGGTCTTCTCTGTGGGGGCTCCCGCCCTCTGGAACGAACTCCCCCCAGGACTTCGTCAACTTCCGGACCTCCGAACCTTTCGCCGCAAGCTTAAAACCCACCTATTCATTTGCGCTGGACTGGGTTAGTTTTTAAGTTTATGGGTTTTAATGGGTTTTAGTTCTAAATTTTAATCGTGGCCAATTTAATAAGTTTTTTAACTGTATTTTAATTGTATTTATAGTGTATTATGTATTTTTACTTGGCTGTGAACTGCCCTGAGTCCTTCGGGAGAAGGGCGATATACAAATTTAAATAATAAAGAAAGAAAGAAAGAAAGAAATTGTACCCTATGACCATCATTTGTGTTGTAAATGTTGTACCTTGATGAAGGTATATTTTCTTTTATGTACACTGAGAGCATATGCACCAAGACAAATTCCTTGTGTGTCCAATCACACTTGGCCAATAAAAATTCTATTCTATTCTATTCTATTCTGTTCTGTTCTGTTCTGTTCTGTTCTGTTCTATTCTATTCTATTCTATTCTATTCTATTCTATTCTATTCTATTCTATTCTATTCTGTCTTCTTGTTTTTTGTTAAAAAAATATTATATATACATATATAAAAAGAAACCTACTTTTTCATAACTAGTTCACTGCATTCCATGGAGTTTCCTTTTTGGATTTAAATGAGCACTTTAGGATTGTAACTGACTTTGATTATTTAGTCAGGTTTAGAATTAGAGTTTTTCTATACTAATTTGTCCTACGAAATATAGACAGTCTGCTAGCAAAATTATTCTGGCTACCACTAGAGGGAGGTATTGTAAAAATATAGAGAAAGTCTCAAAATTAAACACTCTCTACATGCTAATGATGGCAATGTGACAATAATTATCAATCTTATTATTTTTTTTAGTTCTCTTCATAGATGTGATTTGCTTTTAAAACAGTGTTTAGATTCACATATTAAAAAAGGAAATCATCTGTAGACATGCTTATTTATCTATTTATCTAAAGACTAGCAAAAGGACCTGGGCATAATTCATAATTTTCTCAACAAACATTTACATTTGAAGGATAGGACTTTTCTATTCAAATACTTTAAGACCTGGAGACAACAAAATAGAAGAGAAAAAACTAGAGAAAATAACAAAATACAAAGACTTGAAAATAGGAATAGAACAATTGTGGTTAGAATAGAATAGAATAGAATAGAATTTTTTATTGGCCAAGTATGATTGGACACACAAGGAATTTGTCTTGGTGCATATGCTCTCAGTGTACATAAAAGAAAAGATATGTTCATCAAGGTACAACATTTACAACACAATTGATGATCAATATATCAATATAAATCATAAGGATTGCCAGCAACAAGTTATAGTCATACAGTCATAAGTGGAAAGAGATTGGTGATGGGAACTATGAAACTATTAATAGTAGTGCAGATTCAGTAAATAGTCTGACAGTGTTGAGGGAATTATTTGTTAGTGTCAATAGTAATTGCAATTCCAAAACATCTAAAGAACCATATGAACACCACTGGCAATTGACAAAATCCCCTCTTAGACAATTTTAACTAATAACAACAACAACAATGATTGATAGTCCTATTCATCCTTGAGGATTGATATTAACCGTTTCAGGGTTAATATCTTAGACAGCATCCATCTCGGAATGATACCTGTAACACCATCAAATAACATTTGCCTATTCCAGGTCCTTGGGAAGGACAGAATAGAATAGAATAGAATAGAATAGAATAGAATAGAATAGAAGAGAAGAGAAGAGAAGAGAAGAGAAGAGAAGAGAAGAGAAGAGAAGAGAAGAGAAGAGAAGAGAAGTTGGAAGGGACTTTGGAGGTCTTCTAGTCCAACTCCCTGCCCAGGCAGGAAACCCTACACCACTTCAGACAAATGGTTATCCAATCTGTTCTTAAAAATTTCCAGTGTTGGAGCATTCACAACTTCTGAAGGCAATTGTTCCACTGATTAATTGTTCTAGCTGCTGGGGACTTTCTCCTTAGTTCTAGGTTGCTTCTCTCCTTGATTAGTTTCCATCCGTTGCTTCTTGTCCAGCCTTCAGGTGCTTTGGAGAATAGATTGACTCCCTCTTTTCTGTGGCAGCCCCTGAGATATTGGAACACCATGTTACCCCTAGTCCTGTTACCCCTAGTCCTTCTTTTCATACTCAATTCCAGCAACCCTTCTTTATATGTTTTATCATCCAGTCCCCTAATCATCTTTGTCGCTCTTCTCTGCACTCTTTCTAGAGCCTCAACAATAGATGGACAAAAATGCAAAATCCAGCCTGAACATTTGGCTGACTATACAACCAACCATAATAATTTATTTACGGGACCGCCTACTGCTACCGAATACCTCTCACCGACCCGTGCGCTCTCATAGAGAGGGTCTCCTCAGGGTGCCGTCAGCGAGGCAATGTCGTCTGGCGACGCCCAGGGGAAGGGCCTTCTCTGCGGGGGCTCCCACCCTCTGGAACGAACTACCCCCCGGACTTCGTCAGCTTCCGGACCTTCGGACCTTCCGCCGCGGGCTTAAAACATACTTATTTAATTGTGCAGGACTGAGCTAGATTTTAAACTTATGGGTTTTAATTGGGTTTTATTTTTATATTTTAATTAACGGGCTTTTAGAATAAGTTTTTAAATTGCTTTTATATTGTATTTATGTGTTTTTAAGTGCCTGTGAACTGCCCTGAGTCCTTCGGGAGATAGGGCGGTATATAAATATGATTAAATAAATAAATAAAATAAATAATAATCCAATATAAGAGATCCAAACTATTTTAACCCATCTGTCAAAAAAAACACCTTAATCCAGTTTGAAATGGTTAATAAGTGGATGGAAGTCCATAAGAAAAAGGAGGAAAGGAAAAAAAAATCAATCCAAAACCAGGGTTCCCTGAAACGGTTAATATCAATCCTCAAGGATGAATAGGACTATCAATCGTTGTTGTTATTATTAGTTAAAATATTATTTTTTCAATTATTTTCATATGGTAAATATTTGTGGTCAATGAACAATCTGAAACTTCATTAAGGTGTTGATTAACTTCATTAAGGAGCTGAAGAGTTGGGGCCGCTTTCTCAGGCCCACACAGGAAGGTCTAATTACACTGATTTATTGCTACTCATGCCTATGCATACCAATAGGAATAGCACTTAGACTTATATACCACTTCATAGTGCTTTTATAGCCCTCTTTAAGCGGTTTACAGAGTCAGCCTATTGCCCCCAACAATCTGGGTCCTCATTTTACCCACCTCAGAAGGGTGGAAGGCTGAATCAACCTTGAGCCGGTGAGACTCGCACTGCTGAACTGCAGGCAGCCGGCAGTCAGTAGAAGTAGCCTGCAGTACTGCATTGTAACCACTGCGCCACCACACCTCAGGAATATTATCAACAAATGGTTAGCAACTGCACAGAGTTAGATAAAGGTCAATGGAATTCAAGAATGGTTGGAGTTTGCTTACTTGTGGCTATGTAGAAATGCTAGGCTGATCCTTCTTTTGACTCCTTCCCCAGCTTCTGTCATGTTTTTCCCTTCACTCCTGCCTCATTTAGCAAGATCATCTGGCTGGTTAATATATGATGCTTAACCATTTACCTGGCCGGTCCACTTTGTTGTTGTTAGTCATGAAGTCGTGTCCAACCATCCATGAACACCAACTGGCAGTCAGAAGACATGATGAACACTCTTTGATTTCACAACATATAGACAGATTTAAGCATAGTTTCAGTTGGGAAAATGTGACAATCTTGTTGTCGTTGTTAGTCAGAAAGTCTTGACCCATTGTGACCTCATGGAAAACATTCCTCCAGGCCTTCCTGTCCTCTACCATCGTCTGTAGTCCATTTAAGCTCATGCCGACTGCTTCAGTGACTCCATCCAGCCACCTCGTTCTCTGTCGTCTCCTTCTAAAAGGTAAAGGTAAAGGTTCCCCTTGCACATACGTGCTAGTCATTCCTGACTCAAGGGGGTCGTGCTCATCTCCGTTTCAAATCTGAAGAGCCAGTGCTGTCCGAAGATATCTCCGTGGTCATGTGGCCGGCATGACTCAATGCCAAAGGCATACGGAACGCTGTTACCTTCCCACCAAAGGTGGTCCCTATTTTTCTATGTGCATTTTTTACATGCTTTCGAACTGCTAGGTTAGCAGAAGCTGGGACAAGTAACAGGAGCTCACCCCGTTAGACTGCACGAGGGATTCGATCTGTTGAACTGCTGACATTTTGATCAACAAGCTCAGCATCTTAGCCCCTGAGCCATCACGTCCCTATGTCGTCCCCTTCTAGTCATAGTTAATTTACATTCTCTGAAAAGCAAAATATATGGCACCCATACTGTATATGGAAAAACTTTCAAGTCATTATAATTAAATTTAACCACACCCATTCCTTATTTTATTTGCCTAAACTGTCTGTTATGACAATAAAGTAAGCCATCACTTTAACCTTCACACAAATTGAGGGAGGGAGGGCTAGCTATTCTTTGAGCCACTGAAATAGTTTGTGAGTCAGTCTATTATGATGAAGAACTGGGGGGAAAAAAGATCAGATATCTTAGAAAAATGAAAACTTTTAAAAATGGAATCTTTTTCTTTAAAAAAAACAACACAGAAAGATCCTATTATAAACGGTTCCTGGTATTCATCTTTTTACTCTTTAGTTCCTGTGCAATGATGATGCATACTGAGAAAAATCAACATCACTCTTATTTCTTTGTAAACAGTTCCTGGAAATTAAAAATAGCTGCTCTTTACAATTATTAGGATTACGGAGAATAGCGTGTGATTTTCCATTTAATTAAAGAGTTTGTATTTCTTTGTAAAAGAGGATGCAATGGCAATCTTCTGAAGCCATTGCAGGTCTTGGACATAACTCAGTAATTTCGTACAACAGCTTCTCAAAGAAAAACAACAACAACAACTTCCTAAAATTAAATTTCATTATTTTTCTGTATGTGTGTGTTTAGATGGATGGTCTTCTCCTGCACTCTTGGTGGTGCATTTTAAAGTTTCTTTTTAACAGCTGTAATATTCTTTTAATCTCTGGTTATATACTGCCTATAGTCACCTTGAGTGAGGCGGGTGGCCAGGTACATTTGTTAAATAAATAAATACATAAATACATACATACATACATACATACATACATACATACATACATACATACATACCCTTAGGATTGACTGGACTGGACTGGACTAGACTAAACTAGAATAGAATAGAATAGAATAGAGTAGGGTAGGGTAGGGTAGGGTAGAATAGAATAGAATAGAATAGAATAGAATAGAATAGAATAGAATAGAATAGAATAGAATAGAATAGAATAGAATAGAATAGAATAATAGAGTTGGAAGGGACCTTGGAGGTCTTCTAGTCCAACCCCCTGCCTAGACAGGAAACCTTACACCACTTCAGACAAATGGTTATTCAACATCTTCTTAAAAACTTCTAATGTTGGAGCATTCACAACTTCTGGAGGAAGTTGTTCCACTTATTGATTGTTCTAACTGTCAGGAAATTTCTCCTTAGTTCTAAGTTGCTTCTATCTATGATTAGTTTCCACCCATTGCTTCTTGTTCTGCCCTCAGGTGCTTTGGAGAATAGTTTGACTCCCTCTTCTTTGTGGCAACCCCTGAGATATTGGAACACTGCTATCATGTCTCCCCTAGTCCTTCTTTTCATTAAACTAGACATACCCAGTTCCTGCAACCGTTCTTCATATGTTTTAGTCTCCAGTTCCCTAATCATCTTTGTTGCTCTTCTCTGCACTCTTTCTAAAGTCTCTGCATCTTTTTTGCATCGTGGCGACCAAAACTAGAGGTAGTATTCCAAGTGTGGCCTTACCCAGGCATTATAAAATGGTATTAAGGCTTCAGGTGATCTTGATTCCAGCCCGAAAACATTGTAGGAAAGATACCAGAAAGCTCAAGATTTGAGAAAGTCCTATTTGTTTGGACAGTTTGCCAGCTGTGGACATTGTCCTATGGGAAAAGGAATAACTTTGATACATGATATATCACAAATGATATTCTTCTCTCTTTTCCCCCTAAAGATATTAAAGAAAAAAACAATGAATTTGGAGACAACTGTTTCCCCCACCGCCCACAATGGTTCTTCACCCGAAGCATCCAGACTGCTGTCACATAACACCCATAACTTGGTCACTGAATGATTGTGTTTTTGGAGGCTGCACAATTTCTCGAACCATAAAAAAAGAACATGTTGCATTCACAAAAACGCTAAGCCATTCAAAAAGAGTTAATTTTGCTATCACCTAAAACGTAGTGAAATGTTGCAGGACAGCAGATAACAAGAAGAAGCCAATCAGAACGTAAGGCCTGTTACCTGGCCTTGAAAACAACCGGCTTAATTAAGGAAAAACATCAGAGTTCTATGTATCTCTTTGTTGTCTTCTGAGATTCTCAGTCATCCAGGTCATGATTCTCCCAAAGGTGCTTTTTCAAGAGGCAACTGTGGTTGCTGTTTTTCCGTTGAAGATGTTTCGCTTCTCAATCAAGAAGTTTCCGCTTCTCATCCAAAGAAAAGAAAAACAAAACCAAACCAGAAAGTCCAGTTGCCTCTTGAAAAAGCAACTTTGGGATATCTCTTTGTTGCCATCCAATGGTTTTCTGGACTTTTGCAGCCCAAATAAGGTGCTTTTCTTCTTTTTCCCTTTAATCCTTTACAAAGACAAAGACCAAAAAAAAAAAAAAGCAAAGTGAGAACTAGCCAGGCCAGCAATGATCACCAAAGCTGATTCTGCTCCATAGCCGATGGGTTGACTTGAGAAGCAGCAGCATACAAAGCAAGGGTGAAATGCTCCCGGTTCGGACCAGATCGGGTGATCCGGTAGCGATGGGGGTGGGTATTTTGGAGAACAGGTAACAAAAATCCCTGCCCCTGCCCCTGCCCCTGCCCATGCCCCCCACCCATTTGCCTACTTGGCAGCTTACTGCTTCTTTCAGGCTCACTTGTTGCCTTGCTTTGCTTCGGCTGCTGCAATCAATTGCATCAGCGAGCAACTCAATCTGCCTGCCCGCAATCCATCTCATTGGTGAGCAACTCAATCTGCCTGCCTTGTCCCTTAAATTGGGTAACTTAGTGGGGGGGAGGGGAGCTTTAAAAAAATAGTTAATTGGGGTTTTTTAGGAGTTTTTTTTTTTAGACATAGCAATTTAAAATTAAGGAAGTTTTAAATTTAACTGCTTTTATCTAAAAATATAAATAAAATAAAATAATAAAATAAAATATTTGTACAGCTTTCTGAGATTTGATGTGTCTCTGTAGTGTTTCACTCTAACTACACAAACACACAAAATCTCACATAGCTGTATGTGGCATTGTGTGTCTGTGTGTGAGTTAGTTGTGTTGTGTTGTGTTATGTTGTGTGAGTGTAAAGTGTGAAAGTTGGGTTTTGAACTTTTTGTGGCTGTGTGAAGTTCCTGCTTGTTGCAGGGGCCATTTTGGGTGAAGTGCAGCTGCTTTTACGTTGTGTGTGTCAGTCAGTTGTGTTGTGTTGTGTGTATGTAAAGTGTGAAATTTGGCTTTTGGTACCTCTTATTGTTTTGTGTACTTTGTTTATTATTTTTATTATTTATTGTTATTGGCCATGCTCAGCTGGTCACCTGATCACCAAGCCATGCCCATTAATTAAGCCACACCCACAGAACTGGTAGGGAAAATTTTTAGATTTCATCCCTGATACAAAGTATATTTCATTCCCCTTTCTATTCTCTTTATATCATAGTCCACCAAATATCACTTTTGCCAAAGTCAGATAATTGTTGGACTCATTGAAGGCTTAAGACTTTTTCCAAACCAGGCACAGACCTAAAAAAAAATTTACTGAGCAAACTTGAATAACTGTGCAAAAAACCCTACATTTGTATTTCCATTGTCCCTGTATTGATTTTGCACAAGAATAAGCAGATAATTTCCAGTACAATTAATCATATTTAAACTCCCCAATTATACATGATAATGTACTAATGTATTTATGGAAAGTAATTAATTTCTCTGCTGAAAGTAAATTGAATCATATTAGTGTTATGAAGATTAATTTGAATGTGATGTAGTTCCATTGTTTAAATAGGCGGTTGCTGGAATTCGTGCAATACGCAGATGTTAATGTCCCCATCTACAAGAAGAAGGAGAGCTACAGGTCAATCAGACTCATGCTAATACCTCGAAGACCGCAGAATACCTTATAGGGCACCCAGGCTAAAAAACATTGCAATAATTACTGGAACTCAACATGGATTTGTTGAACAACACATCTTTACAGATTACGGGCATTGTTTTGATCAGATAACATCTTAATAGATTGTAGGAATGCTGGAGAAATATCTCATGACACTACTGATTAATATGCTGCTTACATCTGCCCTGGATGGCACATTAATTAGATAAATGCAAAACTGGCTACAATAATAATAATCATCATCATAATAATAATCACACCCAAGTAATTTATAATGCATGCGCAGGCTCTCCAATCTCTGACGTGGCATCAAGATTACAGAATATAGTCAGACATTGAAGAAGACAGAAGTAAAAAAAATTAAAAATTAAATTAAACCATAATCTCTCCGAGAAACGGGTTGAAAGTAACAGACTGCACCTGCCTTGGTTAAACTTCAGAGCTTCTCATTCAGGAAGGACAAATCAAATGCACAGCTATGGGGGCTCCTGTAACAATAATTGTGCAAAGTATTTGGAATAGCACTTGATTGCCAACTGGATGTGAGTCAGCAGGCTGATATCACTGGCAAGAAAATAAATGCAATTTTAGCCTCTATTTGGAAGCGCAGAAGATAATACGCTCTCTTTCTTCTTCCTTGATGCCTCCTCCTTCCTCATTCTTGAGTATCCGTTTCTGACAATAAAAGACATGTCGGCATGGGAAATAAAGAGGAACAACTTGACATTTGGCATTGTGCGTTCTGTGTGTGACTTGGTTTTTAGGTCTTTACCTAAAAGAGAAAAGTTCTCTGCCATATCCCTAATCCAGGAAATACGTTTATGCCCTATTGTGTTGCTTAGGCACCTGTTTTTGTATACAGTTGTGATTCAACTCCACCGCGTCAAAAAAAGAGAATGGATTTTATACTCTCATCTTGATATGTTGGGTCAGGTCAATGGCTGTAATTGTATCTGGTGCAGCTGCACCAGTTCATACTTCCTTCCCAAGGGAAAGTTGGTTGAAGTTTCCCAAAGCTAAAAGTTGGAGAACTCCATCACCACTTCTGCAGTGAGGCCAACTAGCTGTAGGAACAATGTTGCAGTGCATTGAGGGGAATGGAATACAGGTAACAACTCATCAGGTCTCTCTTGCCCAGCTGCTGCGATCCAAAATGGATCTCACATCCCATTATCTATGGCCTGGCACCTCTTCAAGGCACTAGATCAACAGTTTTTTTTTTTTTTATTAATAGGTCAAGAATCAGAATATTTAAGCACACAAATGAATCTGTACACACATGCCAAGGTACATACAAAGCAAAAGCCTTACAACTTTATTCTGCTGGAGAATGTCATTTTTCTTCCAATGCCTCAGCCTCCCATTCCTCATTGTCAAGAGCCGTGGTGGTGCAGTGGTTAGAGTGCAGTACTACAGACTAATTCTGCCAATTGCCAGCAGTTCAAATCTCACCAAGGTTGACTCAGCCTTTCATCCTTCCGAGGTCGGTAAAATGAGGACCCAGATTGTTGGGAGCAATAGGCTGACTCTGTAAACCACTTAGAAGGGCTGTAAAGTACTGTAAAGTGGTATCTAAGTCTAAGTGCTATTGAACCCTTGAAGTTGAGCAACTGGAAGGACCATGGGAATGATACAGGATTGAACCGTTGAAGTTGAGCAACTAAAATTATGCACACATTATCCCTTCTTTGCCTTAAAACTCTGCAGGAACTGATCTGGATAAAAACAAACAAGCCATGGCTTATTTAGCATTGTGCCAGTCTTGCTTATAAGGCTCGTATGTGTTTTCTTTTAAGCCATTCAATCCCCGTGAAATTTCTGAAATTTATATTTTTGATTTAAACAATCTGAGGACCTGGATGAAGATGGACTGTTTACTTGATCTGCAATAGATTAGTGAGATACCTTGGAGAGCCGAAAGCCGATAGCCCAGCACATCTGTGTCTTCAGCTCTATGGCTGGAAGCCACTGTTCTCTTTTCTGCATGACCAACTGACTAATTACTATTCTTCGCCTCTTCCAATCTCTCCAATTAATGCAATGCACAATTGCACAAAGCTACAGAGTCACCCATCATAGTGAAGAATCTGGGCCAAGAATTAGACTCCAAACCCCAGCAGCACCTGTTACCCAGCCAAAACATCCAGATGGCGCACTCTGTTCGGGAAGATGCATTCGTCTTTCTTAGTTTTGGTTTAAGGTTATCGACACGATTTGCCTCCAAGGCAAAAGAGGAAGTATTTCATAAAAGAACAGCACAAATCCTGCTGGTGGATCCATGGCTTATACTGAAAAAATCTTCCATTTGTTTATCTAAATCTTTACATCCCAAAGAGGCTCATTGTTCTACATTTTAACCCCATTGGTATACAAATTGGATTAGCTAGTGATTACAAAGCAGGCTTGGGCAAAATTAGGAGGATTTATACGCAGCTGTAAAATTGAAACAACAACAACAACAAAACTTGATTTTTTTTTATGGCGCCATAATATACATTCCAAATGAAGGGGTCCAGTGAATTATTGTGCTATGGATTTTGTGGAACAGGTTAGAAGCGGAAAATGCTTTTGAGTATCATTCTGCTAGTTAGTTACATTACAACAACTGTGTGATCAAACATCACATGACCTCCACAGACAGACGGACACATGAACAGAATACTCATCCTTCAGAGATCAGTGTGCAAAAGCGGTCAGATCTTTATGGATGTATTTAAACCCTGGTTGTATATAATCCTTTTTTTAAAAAAAGCATAAAGTTCTGAAATAAATGCTAATGGCTAAAAGCAAGATGAAAATTCCCAGCTGTAGCAGTACCAAAAGCTTGTTTTAAATAGGCGCTTCTATACAGAATAAGCTAATTTTTTAATATCAGAGACAAAGCCATAGAGAGATGATAGATAGATAGATAGATAGATAGATAGATAGATAGATAGATAGATAGATAGATAGATAGATAGATGATGGATGGATAGATGATGGATGGATGGATGGATGGATAGATAGATAGATAGATAGATAGATAGATAGATAGATAGATAGATAGATGGTGGATGGATAGAGGATGGATAGATGGATGGTTGGATAGATAGATAGATGATGGATGGATAGATGATGGATGGATGGATGGATGGATAGATAGATTATAAAGATAGGTGATAGATAGATAGATGATGGATGGATAAATGATGGATGGATGGATGGATAGATGGATGGATGGATGGATGGATGGATAGCTAACTAGATAGATAGATAGATAGATAGATAGATAGATAGATAGATAGATAGATAGATAGATAGATGGTGGATGGATAGAGGATGGATAGATGGATGGTTGGATAGATAGATAGATAGATAGATAGATAGATAGATAGATAGATAGATAGATAGATAGAAGATGGATAGATGGATGGATGGATGGATGGATAGATAGATAGATAGATAGATAGATAGATAGATAGATAGATAGATAGATAGATAGATAGATAATAGACAGATAATTTTTGAAGAGAATTTAAAATGTCTGGGTATGTTTAGATGACTAAAGACACTGTATAACAATATTCTTCTTTTCATTAGCAGATACAGTGCAGAAGAAGATTATGACTGTTCTTCCTCATTCCCAAATTCAAGACACAGATTCATGGATTTATATTAAAGGGAGACAGATTCCAAATGGATATTAGGAAAAAAAAAGTTTTGTCGAAAAATAGACATGTTTCTCCGTGTCATAAAACATATGTGGGTACATGCATACTTTTGTATTATTTATTTATTTATCTTGTAATGTTTATGTTTATATTAGAGGTGGAGACCCTTTGAGAGCTGTATGCAATGTAATTTCATTTTAATGTATGTCGATTAGTGTACATTCAAAGTGACAATAAAATTCTTCTCTTCTCTTCTCTTCTCTTCTCTTCTCTTCTCTTCTCTTCTCTTCTCTTCTCTTCTCTTCTCTTCTCTTTTCTTCTCTTCTCTTCGTCCCCTGTCTCCACATGAAGTCCTTTCTTCCTTGCTTTAAATAAATCTGCAACTTTGGGTAATTTGCCTGAAAAGAACCGACATAATCCCATCAGAAGTAAATTGTTTTCCCCAGTGAATGGCGTATAAGATCCTGCTTTCCAATGCTGAAAGAAAGTCGGAACTTTTTATATTTATTTGATGTTGGGATAGAGGCAAAAAAAAAGGGGGGGGGAGGGGAAATAAATGTTAACGTATGATATCCCTTCCCCTGCTTAACTACCTGGCAAGCGGCAATATAGATCATAACTGCTATTTGTCTTCCTAATCTGATGTAAATAAATAAGTATAATTACCCCCGCTCTTTGCATCGTTTGTCACTTTCTGGAGCTATGCCTTAATTACACAGTGGATGGAAATCATAGCCAAGATACATTATCTTGCAATAAAACACCAAAGCAATGAGCAGTTTTTGAAATGTATGTTAAAATGCAACACATTCTTTCTTGCTGCTGTAATTATAACTTACAAATATTTGGGTTCGTACAAAATATATGTCGTGGTTGTTTCACGCTGGAGTTTCAGGCTTGAGTAGAGAAAATTATCAAAGCACATTGCTTCAAGTAAGCCAATATATTCAGTTTCTTATCTGGATAGTATATTCTTTTGCTCGTTTTAATCCATGGGATGATACTTTTTTTAAATCTACTATTGTCTTATTATTTGTAAGAGCATTCTAAGTAGTGTACTGTTGTTCAGTCCTTATAGGAATACCTACATCCATAATGGAGTTCTGAATTCTTGCCTCTCTTGATTATCTCACCTTGTTTGCTCTATTTATTTATCCTTCCTTCCTTCCTTCCTTCCTTCCTTCCTTCCTTCCTTCCTTCCATCCATCCATCTATCATCTATCATCTATCATCTATCTATCTACATCTATCTACTGTATCTCTCTCTCTCTCTCTCTCTCTCTCTCTCTTCTATTATCAATATTTATATACCTATTTTTTTCTTTTTATGACCCTGTGATCGTTTGCTTTTTTTAGGGAGGGGGACCCAATTGAATGGAGTTGAGCATTTACTGGCCAGATGCCCTTTCTGACACCTATGTGGAGTTCACAGCAGATATTTTCTCTTTGCGCCCTGATAGGAAAGCATCTGTTGGTGCCTAGGATTGACCTTTCAACCTTCCAAGTGGGGAGTGTCTTCACTTCTAGGTGATCACACAACTCTTATATCTATATCTCTCTATCATCTATAATTTGTCTCTGTCATCTATTAATCTATCTATCATATCTATCTATCTAGCTATCTGTCTGTCTGTCATCTATCTATCTGTCTGTCTGTCTGTCTGTCTGTCTATCATATCATCAATCTATCTATCATATCTATCAATCTATCATATCTCTCTCTCTCTATCTATCTATCTATCTACCTACCTACCTACCATCTATCTGTTTATCTATCAGCTGTCTGTCTGTCTGTCTGTCTGCCTGCCTGCCTGCCTGCCTATCTATCTCTCTATCTATCCATCCATCCATCCATCCATCTATCCATCCATCTGTCATCTCTCTATCTGTCTGTCTGTCTATCCTATCTATCTATCTATCTATCTATCTATCTATCTATCTATCTATCTATCTATCTATCTATCTATCTATCTATCTATCTATCTATCTATCTTGAACAACATATGGACTGGAAGCATGAGAAGGCCCTCCTGTAAATTGGACAGATAAGTGCTAGAGATATTGATAACTGGATCAGGGCAGGACTTGGAAGTGTGGAAACTGAGTGTCTAGCTTCCTACACAAGTATTTGGATTCATTGCTTCCATTGGTGACAAAACACACCTACTGGCTCTTTTTCTATTTAGCTCCCTTCAACAGAATGTATTGTTTAGTATGTGTATAGCAGAACAAAGTAATGCTTTTCAAAAGACAGTAATTCACTGGCTTCCATTTCTCTTCCCACATCTATTCTGAAACTCACTACCATCATATCTTCTATCAGGAACCATTTTCCTTTCTCACAACAAACTGCTGGAAAATACTTCAGTATTAATAACCGCTCTGAGAAGAGGCTGCTTCTGATTATCAGAGACTGACTAATAACAATGCCATAAAAGGTTAGGACTCAAAGTAGATTTATTATTAAGCTGTATATTTTCTTACATTCCCCTTTCCACACACTCCCCATCCCAGAAGTGCATTTATCATCAAGCAGATGGCAAAACTCTCTGATTAGTTATTTTACTGCACAATATTTTTGCTTCCAGGTTTAAAGGAAAAGCCTAAAAGGATAGAAACAATTAGTCTACGCATTATTTTGTGGTCAGGTAATAGCCAGGAATCTGGGGAATTTCTGTCTAATAGCCGACAAATTGATGAGAAGCAAAAACCTTGAATTAGACCTCCCTGTGCATTCTTAACTGAAAGGTGTCTTCCCTGAATTAGCAATCTACAGAATAAAGTCCCAAGGGATTTCCAGATTATTATTTTTTTGCACCCTACACAAAATAAATTATCCAAGTCTAGAAGTTTCCGTTTAGATTTAGAAGAAACCCTTATATTAGTCGGATGTAGTGACGAAGTCCCTGGGACCTAAGGCTGTTTGAAGAAGAAGAAGAAAAAATCCTTTCTCCTTCCTTTCCTTATTCTGAAGCAGCTTAATTTAAAGAATGTGGGATAGGTCAAATGTCACACTCAGCACCGACTTCTGTTACCATATTGCTACTCCCCTGTCCTACCTCACATACCATTTCACCAGTTATAGAACTGTAGGACTGGATCCGTGGTGGGTTTCAAAATTTTTTACTATTGGTTTTGTGGGTGTGGCTTGATGGGCATGGCATGGCATGGTGGGTGTGGCAGGGGAAGCATACTGCAAAATCCCCATTCCCTAACCACTCCAAGGGAAGGTTACTGCAAAATCCCCATTTCCTCCTGTTCAGCTGGGACTCTGGAGACACAGAATAGATGGGGGAGGGGCCAGTGAGAGGTGGTATTTATCGGTTCTCCAAACTACTCAAAATTTCCACTACCGGTTCTCCAGAACTGGTCCGAACCTGCTGAAACCCACCTCTGGAATGGATCATCTCATCGAAGCTTCTGCAAAATGATGGAACCCAATTTTTAAAAATCCAGGCGAAGTGGCTGTCCAACCCCTTCTTAAAATCTTCCAGGGATGGAGAAACCAAGGCTGTCAGAATATTCATGAACTGGAATGGAGACATGGTAGAAAGGTCAGCCAATGAATAGGCATAGCAACTGGGTCAGCCAATGAGGACTGTTTTGAAAACAGAAACTTAAGCAAGAAGTCTGGGTGTGGATTAGCCTTCCCTTCCCTTCCCTTTCCTCTTCCCCTTTCCCTCCCTCAGTCTCTCCCTCCCTTCCTCCTTTTCTTACTTCTTTCCTTCCTTCCTTTTTCTTATAATAGAGAGGGAATATATATTTCCCACTCTTGAAGCAAAGGCAATTATCCAGATGTTGGTTATTAAGTGTGTCTTTTTTTTTAATTTGAATTTATATCCCGCCCTTCTCCGAAGACTCAGGGTGGCTTACATTGTGTTAAGCAATAGTCTCATCCATTTATATATTATATACAAAGTCAACTTTTATTGCCCCCAACAATCTGGGTCCTCATTTTACCTACCTTATAAAGGATGGAAGGCTGAGTCAGCCTTGGGCCTGGTGGGACTTGAACTTGCAGTAATTGCAAGCAGCTGTGTTAATAACAGACTGCATTAGTCTGTTGAGCCACCAGAGGCCCCTGTCTGTCTGTCTCTCTGTATGTGTGTGTGTGTGTGTAAAATCATCTACACAATGGACATTATTTTTGTTGTTGCCATATTTCAGTCACTATGGTGTCTTTTTGGTGGAGAGGGTCAGAGCTGTAGACTCAAATCTATGCCTAAGGCTCTTTTTCAATGTTTTTATTTTAATCCGCTTTGATTTTCCAAGAATTATATCTTAGTCTCAAAGAAAAAGAAAGAAAGAAAAAAACAATGTGACTTTTCAAATCAATTTTTGGTAGCACTGGCATTTAATCAGGCAGGAATAGAATTCAAAACACTAGTATTTTTATATGAACTATGAAAAAGATCTGGGTTGTGATTATATCTGCTGAATATAACTCCGCATTGGCGAGAGGAAGGGCATCTGGCCAGCAAATACTCAATTCCATTCAGTTGCCCAGACTCCACCCTGCAAAGGATTATGGGGTCATTAAAAGATGATGAAAAAGCATGTATATTTTATTCCAAGCGAATGTTGCATTCTCAGAGCTTTTGTGAAGTGCAGATGCTAAAGTCATCATTTATTTATTTTTTCAAATTAAATTAACCAAGCACACAAATGCTATATCCTAGTGTGTGTTCTTAGTCATTTTGTGATTCATTGTAACCCCTTCCTTTTCCTTGGAATTCTGCTTATTGTCTAATTGATTGACCAAAATATATGAAGACAGGAAACCATGACTTAATTCTTTGGTATTGCAACGTTAATAATAATAATAATAATAATAATAATAATAATAATAATAATAATAATAATAATAATAATAATAATAATAATAATAATAATAATAATAATAATAATAATTATTATTATTATTTAATTTTTATACCGCCTTTCTCCTGAAGGACTCACTATTTTAAAAAAAATTATTCAATTTGGCCTATAAATTAAAATATAAAATACATAATATAACATAAAACTCCATTTAAAATCCAATTAAAAAAGCCATTTTAAGCCAGTCCTGCTCGGAAGAATAAATACGTCTTCAGCTCGCGGCGAAAGGTCTGGAGGTCAGGAAGTTGTCGAAGTCCTGGGGGAAGCTCATTCCAGTGGGTAGGTGCCCCCATTGAGAAGGCTCTCCCACTGGGGGTCACCAGCCGACACTGTTTGGCTGACGGCACCCTGAGGAGAGCCAAATTATGTTAGATAATTGAAGGATCAATTTCTTAAGAAACTTAAATATGAGCCAGCAGTGTGCTACAGAAAAACCAATGCAATCTTAGGCTGCATTAACAGAGGGATAGAATCAAGATCATGTGAAGTGTTAGTACTTCTTTATAATGCTTTGGTAAGATCACACTTGAATATTACATCCAGTTTTGGTCACCACAATATTTTTTTTTAAAAAGGTGTTGAGACTCTGAAAAGAGTTCAGAAAACAGCAGCAGAGATGAATAGGGAACTGGAGACTAAAACATAGGAAGAACGGTTGTAGGAATTGGGTATGGGAGTGAAAAGAAGGGTGACATGGTAGGAATGTTCCAATATTTGAGGGGTTGCCCCCCCCCAAACAGGAGGTCAACCTGTTTTCCAAATCACCAGAAGGCAGGACCAGAAGCAATGGATGGAAACTAATCAGGGAGAGAACCAAGTTAGAATTAAGGAGAAATTTCCTAACGGTGAGGACAATTAACCAGTGGAACAGTTTCTCTTCAAAAGTTATGGGTGCTCCATCACTGGAAGTTTTTTTAAAGAAGAGATTTATTTATTTATTTATTTATTTTATTATTTTTATTTACATTTATATCCCGCCCTTCTCCGAAGACTCAGGGCGGCTTACAGTGTATAAGGCAATAGTCTCATTCTATTTGTATATTTACAAAGTCAACTTATTGCCCCCCCAACAATCTGGGTCCTCATTTTACCTACCTTATAAAGGATGGAAGGCTGAGTCAACCTTGGGCCGGGCTTGAACCTGCAGTAATTGCAGACTGTTGTGTTCTAATAACAGGCTTCTTACCAGCCTGAGCTACCATGGATAACCATTTGTCTGAAATGGTATAGTCTCCTGCTTGATCAGGAGGGGGTTGGACTAGAAGACCTCCACACTCCCTTTCCACTATGGCAGCACGCTTCACACATCGAGAAGGTACCAAACTAAAGAAGATTAAATTGGTTTGAGACAGTGAAATCTGAATTCAGGGATTAAAAAGAAATGGTGTCTCTAATTGGAGCTGCCATGATTTTTTTTTTAAACACATCCACACACCTACCCCATCCAAACCTAACTGGTTGGGGACCCACTGACAATGTTGAATGAAGTTGAATGAATTGGTAGATAGGACCAAGGACCAAAAATTGTGAAGCCATTCATTATTATTATTATTATTATTTTGGAGGGGGGGATTGACTCTCACTTCCTTTTCTGCTGTGAAGTTAATCATCAGGAAAGTGACATAAAAAATGTGATCTACTTTCTTATTGGTATGTCGTAATGACCTTGAGAGATCTGGGGAAGAGATGCTGCCTAGAGAATTCTGTTATTCTGCTAACTAATGGGGTAACCTTTTGTATGGCTACTCAGACATACACAACCAGGTTTATTTCAAATATGGCTTAAAGAAGGGCAGCCTAAGGAGTCCATTTATATAAAACATTATATTAATAGCAACTTGCAGCTTGGAAACTTGAACAGATGTTTCCAATAACTCATTTTTGGTCTAGAGCCTCCATAGGATGATTATTATAATTGTGAATGATATTTCCAATGACTAGATGAAAAATTCTACTAGCTGTATAGGTCGGATTATTTCAAACAGGTGCTCCCATTGTTAGTACTAAATATGACAATTAGGGATATTTATAGATTTAGCCCAATTTAGATTAGATGTAACTCATCTTTTTTGGCACCTCAGAAGTACAGCAAAGGGGAAAAAACATTTGGATTTATTTAAAGCAATTTTAAAATACATAATCTGTTTTTCAAAAGGCAGAGAGAATTTATTTTTAAAAATAGCTCAGTGATATTCAGCGTACAAAAATGGATAACTTGGGATGCTGTGAAATTCTATGTTCTTTTGTTCCAGGATAGAAAAATTTAGTGTTGTATTCTCACTTTCCGTTCAGTGTTCCGACTAGCAACAGACTTAAGAGCATTATTATTCAAAATCTGAATAGAAGTGAATGGATGTACAAGCTAATCCTCAATCAAGTGTCTCATTAATTTCTTTTTAAAGTAGAAGGAGCATTAGAGGATAGAACATAAGAGAACAACAGAGTTGGAAGGACCTTGGAGGTCTTCTAGTCCAGGGGTCTCCAACCTTTCGGATCTCAGGCACCACTAAATTCATAATTTTAAATCCTGAGGACCACTATTATGATCTACCTAATGACCAGCTGGATAGGCATGGCAAGGTGGTCATGAGACTGGGTGGGCATGTCCAACTCGATGTCACTCACATCGAGGGGCACCTCACCGGCCTCTACTCACCCCTCTGCTCCCAGCCACTCCTTGCCTCCCCAACCAGGCTCCTTAGGGACCCAACAGGAAGCAGTTGTTGGAGCTAAGCAGCCACCACGAGAAACAGTTGGCAGAACAGCTGGATCAGTTCAAATTGGATCTGACCAAGAAGGAGGCTCGGCAGAAGCACCTCACTGAAGACTAGGAGCATAGGCTTTCCAAGCAGAGGGAAGACTTGCTGGAATACAAAGCCAGGTACCGGCACCTGGAGGCACAGAGGGCTGAGATGGTCAGCCAGTTCCAGGCCATGATGCAGTCCCACTGGAACAAGGTTCTCTGGCTCTTCACCACCAGCAATGCCTCCCTCCAGCCTTCACCCAAAGCCCTGCACCAGGAGGCTGAAGCAGAACCTAAGTCAGAATTTCTGCCCCCCTCCGACCCACACAAAAAGACCCCGAAGGGGGAGACTCTCTGCAGCAACACAAGCATTCATTGCACGTATCTGGCCCAGGGGCTGTAGTTGGAGGACCCTAATTTAGTGCAATATAAAAAATGCAAATAATTTTTCTGCGGACCAACAAAATTTTCTCACGGACCACCAGTGCTCCATGGACCACCAGTTGGTGACTGCTGTTCTAGTCCAACCCCCTGCTCAAGCAGGAAACCCTCTATCCATGTTGGTGAACCTATGGAATGCATGCCAGAAGCATGAGGGATGCGTGGCCTTGCTGGCTCCACTTTCATGTTCCTGTGCATACACGTGTGCCGATCTGCTGGCCTTCATGCGCACAGGAGCACCAAAACCTGGAAGAACAGCATTCCATCACGCATGTGCATGCCGGCATCTGAACTTCCGGGTTTCCATCACATGCATGTGTGATGGCCAGCTGTTTTTTGGGCGCGCACCCGTGCCACAAACTGGAAGTTTGGGTGCCAGCACATGCATGCATGATAAAACATTGTGTCGTGTCCCACTCCCACTTGGACGAATGAGTCAAGGAAGTCCATAACAAACTTGGCAACGAAGCCTTTGCAGCTTGCCAAGTTCCTTCGAGGTTTATCAGGGCAGGCAGGAGTCCAAGTTGTGACTTCAGCGATAGAGTCCGATATCAGCAAACTAGATAAGACTTTGCTTGACTCAAGGTTGGAATGCCAAAAGCAGGTCCTTTATATAGGCTGTGGGGTGTGGCTCCATGACTCAGCATTTATCCAGGCCTGCCCCACCCCTCCTTCTGCTGGCGTCACCTCTCAGATCTCCGGAAGCGAGGGTCCTCCCACTTTGAATTATCTTCAGCTGGATCTGCTGTCAGTGTCTGGGAAAGGGAGGGGTCAGAGGGAGTAGGGCCGACTAATTCCAGCACCTGGCTGGCTTCCTGCTCTGAAGGCTGAGCCAAAGGAACACACACTGTATGAGTGAGGTTTATCGGGCTTGTCCTTTCACTCCTGGAATCCTCTCCGGGCATGGGGCCAGGGCTGGGGGCTGGAGGCATGACATCTTCATTATCAGACTCGGAGTCTGATAAAAGGCCCGGTTGGAGACGGGAGAGGCCCGGCTGAGGAGAGGAGGGAAGACGAGTCACAACACATTGCTCTTCCAGGTTTTGGTGCTCCCGCGCACGTGAAAGCCAGCAAGGCCACGCGGTCCAGGTTTTGCGTGCCATTTACAGCACGCAGGTCGGCACGCAGTGACGCAAAAGGTTAGCCATCACTGCCCTATATCATTTCAGACAAATGGTTGTCCAATCGCTTCTTAAAAACTTCCAGTGTTGGAGCATTTACAACTTCTGGAAGCATGAGGTTTGGAATATGACACGGATCGGATTTTATTCCCAAAAAACTTTTTAGCATACAAATGGTGAACTCACCATATTCTCATTCATTGCTAACGTTTTTTTTTCTCCTTTGTTTTTCCCCACAGTGATGTACACAGCATCACCTTCTAGTGTGGAAAATTGAAACAAATAGCATGTAATGGCACAGGCAGAATTTAAGTGATTTTTCCCCCCCTCCTTCCTTTTTGGTAATACCTTAGGCTATTCTTCCCATATTACATTCCTGCCATGACAGCTACAGTTGAACTTTCTGCTTTTTCCGATGGAAATGGAAACAGGCCATCTTTATTTTATTTTTTTAATGATGTGACAGCGTAAATGTATTTCCTAACTACAAAGTCAAATTTTCAAGGCAGGTGGAAGAGACAGATCAGGTAGGAGAAAAGTTGGAGATACAATTTTAGTAGTATAAATGAAAAAAATTCTGCACCAAGAACTTCCAAGCTGCCTATAATTACTTGACATGAAACTGGGTTTTTTTTTTTTTTTAGTCCGACTTCACTCTGTATACAGCTTCATAATTTGAAAATGACACTGTTAAAATTACTTTTTATTCTTACAAATGAGAGATGATATAGAGATAATGATATATGATCAAATATGCATATAGGTATTAAGGAAAATGTGAGAAAAAAATGAATTATTGCTTACGCTGTGCATTAATGAATTTCCTAAAGTATTTGTGATACTCTATCTAACATGCTTGGAATGCTTTGAGCAGTATTATTTCCTGGGGGGGAAAAAATTGCAACTGGATTTCATGTAATTTAACTTTGTGAGGCTTCTGCAAATGAAGTGAAAAAATATTGTTGGCAAATTAGAGTTGTGGGTTTAAATAGGTTCACCGCAGTCAAGCAACACCAGAGATTCCTGCCTTGGCATATTAGAAGGTGAAAATTCAGTCCTACGTTGGAAAACGGAAGAGTAAGTGCCTGTGTAAAAAGATTTTGGCATGATTCACAGTTGAAAGTTACACTCTTTTGTCCTATCCCCAAGAGAACTCAGCTAATATAATCATAGTCTCTCCAGCAGTAATAAGAGTGTGGAACTGAAGAAAAATGTGAGTTACTTCGTTTTCATGTGATACTACGTTGCTATGATAACAGCATCATGTGAACACAGGTATTGAGATAGGTGTATAAAGTCTTTAACACATATCCAGTATTAACAAACATGGAAATCATTTAATGTTGTTTTAATCATTCAATTCTTGGTGACTTTATAGGCCAGTGGTGGCTAACCTTTTTGGCCGAAAGCATGAGCGCACATCCATAATGCAATGCACACACAAGCCCCCCATGTCCCACTCCCAAGCATGCATGTGTGACCCCCACGTGTGCACCTCACCCCACCCCTGCGCATGCACGCGCATCTCCCGCATATGCCTCACCCCCCACGCATGCGCAGCAGAGACCTGAAAACCAGATGACTGGCAGGAGGTGCATGCACATACATGGCAGAGATGAGCTGGGACAATGGCTCATGTGCCAACAGAGAAAGCTCTGCATGCCACCTGTGGCATGTGTACCATAGGTTCTCCAACACAGTTATATGCAAATGCTTTCCATGCTATTCTGTCAAGTACATTTTTTTTTCAATTTGTTGTGATTCGTCCTCCCTCCTCTCCTCAGCCGGGCCCCTCCCGTCTCCAACCGGGCCTTTTATCAGACTCCGAGTCTGATAATGAAGATGAATGGCCTGTCATGCCTCCAGCCCCCGGCCCTGGCCCCATGCCCGGAGAGGATTCAAGGAGTGAAAGGAGAACCCCAATAAACTTCACTCATACAGTGTGTTCCTTTGGCTCAGCCTTCAGAGCAGGATGGTAGAATTACCCGGGCCTGCTCCCTCTGACCCCTCCCTTTCCCGGACGCTGACAGCAGATCCAGCTGAAGACAATTTAGGGTGGAAGGACCCTCACTTCCGGAGATCTGAGAGGCAACGCCAGCAGAAGGAAGGATGGGGCAGGCTTGGATAAATGATGAGTAATGGAACCACACCCCATAAGCCTATATAAAGGACCTGCTTTTGGCATTCCAACCTTGAGTCAAGCAAAGTCTTGTCTAGTTTGCTGATACTGGACCCTATCGCTGAAGTCACAACTTGGACTCCTGCCCGCCCTGATAAACCTCGAAGGAACTTGGCAAGCTGCAGAGGCTTCGTTGCCAAATTTTTTACAGACTTCCTTGACTCATTTATCGGAGTGGGGGTGGGACACGCCACAATTGTTCTTTCAATGATTTAATAGATTCTCAATATAACAAAGACTGGGATGGATAATTAGCGTTCTTAACCTTCTCCCATAGTCACTCATCTTTATCATCCATCCTCTTATTTTTTCTGATCGAATGTTTGCTAATGATAAAGGTAAAAGTTTACCTGCCATTCGTGTTCGACTCTAGAGCATGGTGCTCATCTCCGTTTCTTGGCCAAGGGAGACAGCCTTGTCTAAAGACAGTTTCCATGGTCATGTGGCCAACATGGCAACACGCCAAAGGTGCATGGAATGCTGATGCCTTCCCACCGAAGCTTCTCAACCTTCGAGATAACAGCTCACCTTTGATAGATTTGAAGGACAGCCGACCACAACAAGGGTTATAATTGTCTTCTCACATTTGCATGCTTTTGAACTGCTAGGTGAGCAGGAGCAAGTAGTAGGAGCTCACCCCATTGCAGAGAGCTTGGGTCTCGAACCCAGCCTATCAGTTCTCCAGTTGTGAAGCTGAGCTGTGAACCATCCAGTTGTGAACCATTGAGCCATCACAGTAGCAAAAAAAAAAAAAAAAAGCTTGCTACCACTTATAGCAATAGGACTTAGACTTATATGTCGCTTCACAGTGCTTTACAACCCTCTCTAAGCGGTTTACAGAGTCACCATATTCTATGAGTGTGGGCTTCGCGGGTGCCTACCACGGTTGCACGCAGCATTCAAAACACAGCAATTTGAAGCTCAGCTGCTTACCTTCGAAGGCAGCCCCGATGTTCTGTCCCGCCCCACAACCAAGAAGACATGCGAGCTGACTATATCTGCCAGCAATTTATTCCTACGACAGATATCAGTTCTGGCAACAAACCTGCGATTGCCTGCCAAGTTCTCTTATCTCCTCAGAAGCCAGCGTAACTGCAGTTCATTGCTGGAGCAACCAAGAGTTCAGAAATAAAAAGAAATCCAGAAGCCAAATTCTTAGTCTCGAAATATTGCAGCCAAAGTTTTCAAGAGTCCGTTTTTGTCCGTCACAAGAAGCTATAAAGCAATTCCTCCTGCTTTAATACCCTGTGGGCGTGGCTCTGTGACTCAGCACTCTCTAGGCCTGCCCCACCCCTTCTTTTGTTGTTCCCACTTCTCCTTTCTGCGATGTCTGGGATTTAACCAGGACTGATTGTCAGCAGCTGGGTCTTGAGACGTTGCCTGGGAGGGGAAAGGAGGGGGAGAAAAAGGTCTTGTCATCTCCTCCACCTGGCCTGCCTCTGGAACCTGGAGTGGAGCCAGAGAGGAAGATCCTGCAGAGGGAAGCCTTGTCGGCTATTCCCCCTCACTCTCTGAGTCACTCTCTGCCAAGAAGCCAGGCTCGGGAGCCTAAGACACAACACCTGGTAAGTAGAACAGCAGAGGCACACAAATCAGCTGTGCCACGCAAATCAGTTGAACCGGAAAGAAGGAAATATAGGACAGGATAGGGTGGGGGCAGGTGGGCCGGCACAGCCATTGGCCATAACTACTGGTTCACCCGAACTGGCTGAATCCCGACCATATTGCTCCCAACAATCTGGGTCCTCATTTTTACCTACCTCGGAAGGATGGGAGACTGAGTCAACCTTGAGCCAGTGAGAATCGAACTGCCGAACTGTCGGCAGTCAGCAGAAGTAGCCTGCAGCACTGCATTCTAACCACTGCACCACCACGGCTTATTATTCCTCATTCCATTTTCCCTTTCATTCCTCTCTTTTCATATGTTTGAATGCCTCCTTATTCAATTGTCCTCATCCTCCAAGCAAACATATGGATGTCACGTCAGGATGGGAAGAAAAAAAAATCCACGTTTTCTTGTGGAAATGCCTGGAATGCAAAAATTCAGAGGTCACTTCCTTCTTCCTTAAAAAAAAAGAAGAGGAGAGGAGAGACCGTAAATATTTTTTTTTCCAGAGATTCATTTATATATTTTTTTGCCTCCAACGCTGAAAAACACACATTACTATGGATTTCTTTAAAAAAAAAAAATCTAATCATTGCCAAACATTTCCAGATGCTGAAACCCAATACATCGTTCTTAACTATTTTCCAATGAGGTAATGGCCAGAATATTTTATTTGAAATCCATAAATAATGGGCTTCACTTAGATGCAGTCAGCAAGAATTATTTGCTGCTAAGTATAATGAATGCACCCAAATGTTACATTTAGCAAACTAGCAAAGTGTGAAGAGTTTTATGGAGAAAAATCAGTCTTAGTGTGTTGATCTTTAACTTGCAAAACTTTACAGTTCTGGAAATTAATAAGGGAGACGACATTTATAATGATATGTTTTTAACCGTCCTGGGACTGGAATTCAATTTTGCATGTAGCAGGTTTCTGCAAGTTGACTTTGTATATAAATATACAAATAGAATGAAGACTATTGCTAACATAGTGTAAGCTGCCCTGAGTCTTCGGAGAAGGGCGGGATATAAATGCAAATAAATAAATAATAAAAAAGGTCTAAGTCTATTGATCAGAGGGGCTGTAGCAGTGGTGAAATCCAATTTTTTTTTACTCCCGGTTCTGTGGGTTTGGCTTAGTGGGCGAGATGTGGCTTGGTGGGCATGGCTTAGTGGACGTGGCAGGGGAAGGATACTGCAAAGATCTCCATTTCCACCCCACTCTGGGGCCAGCCAGAGGTGGTATTTGCCGGTTCTCCAAACTACTCAAAATTTTCCGTTACCGGTTCTCCAGAACCTGTCAGAACCTGCTGGATTTCACCCCTGGGCTGTACATGAGCAACAGCAATAGCACATAGACTTATATACTGCTTTACAGTGTTTTCCAGCCCTCTCTAAGCAGTTTACAGAGTCAGCCTGTTACCTCCAACAATCTGGGTCCTCATTTTACCCATCTCATTTTACCCATGGAAGGCTGAGTCAACCTTGAGCCCACCTGGATCGAACTCCGGGCAGTGGGCAGAGTTAACCTGCAATACTGCATTCTAACCACTGCACCACCATGGCTCCTAGAGTAGCTAGCTAGTAGAGGAATCTTACACTTCAATATCCTTTATTTTCCTCAGCAATTTCCTTTACATGTCTGCATATAACACAGCTCCTTTTTAGTTAGATGGCTATTCTCATGGCTTTCCCTGATTTCTCTCTGAGGTTCGTTCTCTCTCTCTTTTTTTTTTTCCTGACTCTGCTCTGTCTCTGGATAATGGAAAAAGCATGTTTCAGGTTGTTGGTTAAAGGAAGTTTAAAGTAAGTTATCTTTCTTGTTATCACGCTGCTTCCAGGTAATATATTAGGAAACCAGGGGTGAAATGCTACTGGATCGGACCGGATTTGGCGAGTAGGTAGCGTAGATTGGGTCTGGTTCTCCGATCCGGTAGCAATCGCTGGCTGGCCACACCCCCGAACCAGTCCACGGCCCGCAGTCCAGCCTTCACAAGCTGGACACCAGGACACCGGGAAGGCAGCTCGCCACCTGCTGGCCCTTCGGTCAGGGGCAGGGGCCCATTCCCTGAGGCCCCGGAGCTGCCGCCTACCCCAACCGGGTCAGGGAATGCATCATTCCCCGACTCTGGCTTTCCCTGAAGCTGCTGCCTACTCGCTGCTCACTCGCCGCCCGTTTGTCCTTCGCCTTTGGTCAGGGCACAGGGCCCAGGGCACAGGGCCCAGGGCTGCCTCATTCCCCTGAGACCCCGGAGCCACCACCTGCTTGCTACCTGCTCAACTGGGTCAGGGAATGCACCATTCCCCGACACCAGTCTTGCCCTGGAGCCGCCGCCCGTTCTTCCTTTGCCACAGGGCGTATACTTACTTTCCTCCAGCGGCTGGCTGCAAGGAAAGGCAAGCATCTGGAGTCCCTCTCCTTGAATATGCCGCTGCCATTGCTGCTTGTTCCATGCATCGGCTGTGCAAGCGCACACCGTTTATTTCATTTATTTATCAGTGGCAGGTTGGGTGTGCGCTTGCGCAGCCAGTGCATAGAAGAAGGCGGCATATTCAAGGAGAGCAACTCCGGTAACTTTTGGATGCTTGCCTTTCCTGCAGCCAGCCGCTGGAGAAAAGTAAGTATATGCCGCGTGGCGAAGGAAGAGTGGGCGGCGGCTCCGGGACAAGGCTAGTGTCGGGGAATGGTGCATTCTCCGACCCAGTTGAGGCAGGTAGTGAGCAGGTGGCGACTCCGGGGCCTCAGGGAATGGGGCATCCCTGGGCCCCCGCCCCTGACCAAACGCGAAGGGCGAGCAGGCGGTGAGCAGGCGGCAGTTCTGGAGAAAAGCCGGAGTTGGGGAATGGGAATTCCCCAACCCCGTTGAGGCAGGTGGCAACTCTGAGGCCTCGGGGAATGGCACATCCCTGGGCCCTAGCCCCCGACCCAAGGTGAAGGGAGAGCAGTTGGTGAGTCGGTGGCAAGCAGGCAAAGAGGCTGTAGCTGCAGCCATCTCGCAAGAAGGGAAAAGGCAGAATAGAAATTTAAAAAAAATTCCTACTGGGTTTTGTGGGCGTGGCTTGGTGGGGGGGGGGTTGTGACTGAGTGGGCATGGCTGTGAGGGACATTGAGTTGGCCATGCCCACTCAGTCACAGGACACACCCACCCACAAGCCACACCCACAGAACAGGTAGCAATTTTTTTTAGATTTCACCCCTGTAGGAAACCATAATCATATAAACGATGTAATTTTCTAAATACTGTAAACATTCCTTACATTAATTACAATTATAAATACTTCTGATTTTACTTATTCTTTCTACTGCATGCTGTCCATTGGATAAGCATGTTAGAGCTTAGAATAACAGAGTGTGAAGGGACCATGGAGGTCTTCTAGTCCAACCCCCTGTGTAGGTAGGAAACCATTACTTCAGACAAATGTTTATCCAACTTCTTAAAAACCTCCAGTGTTGGAGCATTCACAGCTTCTGCAGGCAAGTTGTTCCACTGATTAATTGTTCTAACTGTCAGGAAATTTCTCCTTAGCTCTAAATTGCTTCTCTCCTTGATTAGTTTCCACCTATTGCTTCTTGTCTTGCCCTTAGGTGCTTTGGAGAATAGCTTGACTCCCTCTTCCTGGAACCTTCTCTGTCTTGGGAGGTACAGTATATATCCAGAAACCAGCATGCTTGTTTTAGCTCCCAAATCTAGAATCTCTCTGCCAGTCTTCAAATTAACCAGTTTACCAACCCATATTATTCAGTGCAACGTCAAGACAATAATTGGCTATTCTGTTTTTGTTTGTTCGTTTGTTTTCAACACAGATTTCAATTTTATAATCGTTGATTTGATAGGAAGGACTTGTTTATAGGCACAAATAGGATGGGATTGATGCAGGAGTTTATAATTGATAAAGTAGTTCCCATTTTATGTTAATTCAAGCCATCTCCTTCTATTTAACTTCTCTTATATGGCCACTTTTCAGGTCCAAAAGAAAAGCAGGCTCTGTTTGATATTGTCATATTTCTGTGAATGTAGCTAATTCTAGTTTTTCGATTCTGTTACGTATATTCCTTTCTCCTATTCCAGAATGAATGTTCTTTGGAAACAATAAGCCTAGAGGGCATTTGTGAGCATTTGACACGTCAATTGGAAGTTATGTATAACCTTGTCAATAAACTGTACACGTTATCAACTCTCCTTTTCCATTGCTTGATTTAGATGTTTATTTTGATAAGAAACATATACACTTACCTTGGGACTTCACTTTAGTGACATAAGCTGGCAAATATAACCTAAGAAATCAAGGTATTTACAAAATGTGTAGGAACATCTTCATCAGCAATAGATTCTTAACAGAGTATTCATGGGAAAGAAGAGATTCGCAAATACCAATAATGTCACTTTAGCTAATATTAATCTTTATCCAGGACTCAAACAAAGATGGAGAAAACGTAATTTCTTTGGTCAACCATAAAAACTTAAAAATGCAAGCTGCATTGATTCTAGAATGTCAAATTGATTCAAAGTCAGTGATAATTATTGATTTTACACGTAATAAATTCTGATCTCATATATGCACCATCTTTTTTTAATTACTTCTTAAATCAGATCATCCTGCATTATCAAATACACAGCCTAAATTACGCAGTGACTTAAATATAGATTATATAAATTATATAGTGAATTATACAGCACATTAATTGAAAGCATTTTAAAGTTTTCTGTAATAAAGTACGGGAAACCATTTTTGGGCATTTTAGATCTCTCTGTCAATCATTATTACCACTGGTGTTATTCAATTATTCAGCCCATATTAATTTACAGGTTTGAGCTACTTATTTTTCTACCTTTATCCAAGCTGCCGATGAAAGGCATCGTAAAGGAAAAGAGGGAATGGAAATAAACTGTTATAAAAAGGCAGGAATTGTTTAAATTAAATCAGCAGTTGTGTTTATTCTCTGTTAAACTTTCACTATTTACTGTAGAGAGAGAGAGAAAAGGTGCAATTGAATTGGGAGACAAACTTAATTTAGAAATGTTCTGCAGAGGGCTGCTAAATTGCATAAGAACACATGAGAATTGAGGTTCTGCTGAGATGAACAATTTAAGCCTCTTGTTCTACTAAGATAAGCAAGTTTGCACTACGTTATAAAACTGCACTTTTTGGATGCATATATATTACAACATGCCTACAAAGATCAGAACACTGCCAATGATGTATTCCCTACGATGCTGTGGGGAAGTGGAGATTGAACTCCACTTCTAATTGGGATAGTAAGAATATCAATGCTTTTGAACTTTGGTATTGGAGAAGACCAGTGGTGAAATCCATTTTTTTTACTACCGGTTCTGTGGCCATGTCTTGGTGGGTGTGGTGTGGCTTGGTGGGCGTGTCTTGGTGGGCATGGCAGGGGAAGGATACTGCAAAATCTCCATTCCCACCCCACCCCAAGGGAGGGTTACTGTAAAATCCCCATTCCCTCCCCACTTCTGGGTGAAGGATATTGCAAAATCTCCATTCCCACCCCATTCCAAGGAAGATACTGCAAAATCCCTGTTTCCTACCCACTCCTGAGGGAAGGATATTGCAAAATCTCCATTCCCACCCCATTCTGGGGCCATCCAGAGCTGGTATTTGCCGGTTCTCCTAACGACTCAAAATTTCTGCTACCAGTTCTCCAAACTGCTCAAAATTTCCACTACTGGTCCTCCAGAACCTGTCAGAAGCTGCTGGATTTTACCCCTGGAGAAGACTCTTGAGAATACTATGGTTGTTGTTAGTTGCGAAGTCATGTCCGACCCATCGCGACCCCATGGACAACATTCCTCCAGGCCTTCCTGTCCTCTACCATCCTCTGGAGTCCATTTAAACTCATGCCTACTTCTTCAGTGATTCCATCCAGCCACCTCATTCTCTGTCGTCCCCTTCTTCTTTTGCTCTCAATCTTTCCCAGCATTAGGCTCTTTTCCAGTGAGTCCTTCTTTCTCATTAGGTGGCCAAAGTAATATTATGGATATTAGAATAGAATAGAATAGAATAGAATAGAATAGAATAGAATAGAATAGAATAGAATAGAATAGAATAGAATAGAATAGAATAGAATAGAATAGAATTTTATTGGCCAAGTGTGATTGGACACACAAGGAATTTGTCTTGGTGCATATGCTCTCAGTGTACATAAAAGAAAAGATACATTCATCAAGGTACAACATTTACAACACAATTGATGGTCAATATATCAATATAAATCATAAGGATTGCCAGCAACAAGTTATAGTCATACAGTCATAAATGGAAAGAGATTGGTGATAGGAACTATGAGAAGATTAATAGTAGTGCAGATTCAGTAAATAGTTTGACAGTGTTGATGGAATTATTTGTTTAGCAGAGTGATGGCCTTCAGGAAAAAACTGTTCTTGTGTCTAGTTGTTCTGGTGTGCAGTGCTCTATAGCATCGTTTTGAGGGTAGGAGTTGAAACAGTTTATGTCCAGGATGCGAGGGGTCTGTAAATATTCTCTTCTTGATCCGTGCAGTATACAGGTCCTCAATGGAAGGCAGGTTGGTAGCAATTATTTTTTCTAATTCAGTTCTAATTATCCTCTGAAGTCTGTGTCTTTCTTGTTGGGTTGCAGAACCGAACCAGACAGTTATAGAGGTGCAAATGACAGACTCAATAATTCCTCTGTAGAACTGAATCAGCAGCTCCTTGGGCAGTTTGAGCTTACTGAGTTGGCGCAGAAAGAACATTCTTTGTTGTCCTTTTTTAATGATGTTTTTGATGTTAGCTGTCCATTTGAGATCTTGCGATATGATAGAACCTAGAAATTTGAAGGTTTCTACTGTTGATACTGTGTTGTCTAGTATTGTGAGAGGTGGAAGTATGGAAGGATTTCTCCTAAAGTCTACCACCATTTCTACGGTTTTGAGTGTGTTCAGTTCCAGATTGTTTTGGTTGCACCACAAGGCTAGTCGTTCGACCTCTCGTCTATATGCGGATTCGTCATTGTCTCGAATGAGACCAATCACTGTTGTGTCATCTGCGAACTTCAGTAGCTTAACAGATGGATCATTGGAGATGCAGTCATTGGTATACAGAGAGAAGAGAAGTGGTTCCTGTTTGTTAGGAAATACTAACTGCTTCCTGTTTGTTAGGAAATACTATGGACCAACCAATAAAACAAACAAATGGATCATTGAGTGAATCAAACGAGTTGTGTTCAGTTGAGGCAAAAAGGATGAGACCCAAATAATCCTTCTTTGTACCCAGTGTTGTGATTCTAGCCCCCGAACCTGGCCCCATGCTTGAAAGTGACTCCAAAAGTGAGGCGGAAGGGCCAGTAAGGCTTACCTCGGGAGCACCGATTCCTTTGTCTCAGCTCCAGGAGCCAAAACCAGACCAGTCGGAGGACATAATGAGGCTGTCATCCACTGATTCCTCCCTTCCCCAGGTTACGCCTTCAGACCCAGCTGATAATAATAATCAAGCTTTGCTTGACCCGTTCTTCAAAAGATTAGAGAGGCGGCATCATCAAAAGGAAGGGTGGGGCAGGAGCCCCACCCCACAGGATATATAAGGAGCTTTGGGACTGCTCTCACTCCATAGGAAGCAAAGTTTAGCTGATCTGTTTCAAAAAGAGCTGAAAGTCTTGCTACATAAGTCATTTGTTTGAACTTTGGCAGGCAGCTGCGATTTCTCTGCCAGGACTGATAAGAGCCGTGAATCCACCAGCTGAAGTCCAGCTCGTGGGTCTGAAGTGGGAGAGGAGACAGAACACCCAAAGATCTAACCTTCTGGAGAAGGGTCTAAGACAGTGGTGAAATCTGAACGGGTTTACTACCAGTTCTCTGGCTGCGCATACACGCTGCAAGCCAAAAGGAGGCTTGGGAAGGTAAGTAGAAGCGAGGAGGGAATCAGCTGTGGCGCGCGATTTAGCTTTGCTAGAAGGCAGGATTTCCTGCTTTCTAGCAAAGCTAAACCTCGCTGCACAGCTGATTCCCCCCCTCCCCCAGCTCTTCTACTTACCTTCCCAAGCCTCCTTTTGGCAGGATTTTTAAAGGCTTTTTAAACTGCCAGTTCAACTGAACCAGTAGCTTTTTAACTACCGGTTCGGAGCTTTTTTTTAACTACTTGTTTGCCTGAACCAGTAGTTTTTATCACTACCGGTTTGCCTGAACCGAAGGAAACCAGTAGCATTTCATCCCTGGTCTAAGATCAGGAAAAGTGGAAAGAAAGAGAAGAAGATGCTAACCAGCAGCCAGGTGGATGCAGTTTTGGTGACCATAGATATATTGGGAGACCTAAGTGACCAAGTTAGGAAATATCACCATAGTGAATATCTATCTATCTATCTATCTATCTATCTATCTATCTATCTATCTATCTATCTATCTATCTATCATCTATCTATCTATCTATCTATCTATCTATCTATCTATCTATCTATCTATCTATCTATCTATCTATCTATCTATCTATCTATCTATCTGTCAGGGGTATCAAACCCAATTTCATTGAGGGCAACATCAGGGTTGTATTTGACCTTAGGGGGACTGGGTCAGCCTGGCCAGGGCAGGCATGGTCAGGATGGTGTGGACATCTCAACCTCACTTGTGTTGGGGTCACCTCTGTTTTCACTGGCAGAGCGCTGCAGGAGGCCATCACCATTTAAAATGGTGTGGTCCTCCTGAGCTCCATTTTTGCTGACACAGGGCTACAGGAGGCTGTCACAGCTAAAACGGAGCTCGGGAGGACTGAACACAGCCCTCCCAAGCTCTGTTTTCACTAGCAGAGGCACCATGGACCAGTCCTTTGCTGTTTCCAGGGCAGCCACACAGGCCAGATCTAAGCATTCCACAGGCCAGATCCAGCCTGCGGGCCTTGAGTTTGATACCCCTGATCTATGTGATTGATAAAAGAGAACACTGGACTTCATGGCACATCAATGTATTCCAACAGAAATGAAAGCAATGCTCTCTAATGGGGCTCCCCTTGAAGAGCAGCAGGAGGCTCCAGCTAGTCCAGAATGCGGCTGCGCGGGTGATAGAGGGAGCACCACGTTGCTCCCATATAACACCTATCCTTTGTGGCCTGCACTGGCTGCCGGTAGCCTTCCGGGTGCAATTCAAGGTGTTAGTGATCACCTTTAAAGCGCTCCATGGCTTAGGACCGGGCTATCTACAAGACCGCCTTCTGCCACCAATAGCCTCCCAACGACCTGTGCGCTCCCACAGAGTGGGCCTCCTCAGGGTGCCGTCGGCCAAACAATGTCGGTTGGCGGCCCCCAGGGGGAGAGCCTTCTCTGTGGAATGAGCCCTTTGGAATGAGTTGCCTCCGGGGTTACGCCAACTCCCCGACCTCCGGACCTTCAAACGTGAACTGAAGATTTTATTATTTCATCGTGCGGGACTAGCCTAAGTGTATTTTAAGTGTTTTTAAATTATAATTTTAAAGGGGTTTTATGTCGGTCTAATGACCGTTTTAGTTAATTTGGCCTACTAAATATTTGTTTTTAATTCCTTTTTAAATTTGCTATTTATATTCTGTGTTTTAATATGGCTGTAAAGCACCCTGAGTCCTTCGGGAGAAGGGCGGTATAGAAATTAAATTATAAATAAATAAATAAATAAATAAATAAATAAATAAATAAATAAATAAATAAATAAATAAATAAATAGTCAATCTTCCTTAGACTTCGGTGGTATATTTTTAGCCTACTAAAATTATGGAGGATTTGACCACCTCTCCTATGAGCTGTATTACTTTCATGAATGTGCTGCGTCAATGGTTTCAAAACCATTAGCTCCTCTCTTAGAACTATTTTTTTTTTTATGAAAAAGGAATCTTTCTTCCAAGCCTGACAGACAGAAATAGGGAGGGGGAAAAAAAAAAGAATCTTCTCACACCTCTGCACACCTTTAACGTCTTCATTTGAAATTTCCAGGGACTTAAAAAAATCAATACTTCGCAAGAAAAGGCTGGTCAGTGTGACATATCTCTCTAACGATATAACTTTTTCATTTTATTTAGGATTTTGTGAAATCCAGTTGAATACCTTCAGTTTGACACTTTCATTTTTCCTCCCCATTCTTGGTCTAAAGACAAATCCTTCAAACTTCAGCACAAATTGACAATAGGATGTTCTGCCCCCCCCCAAAAAAAAAACACCTCTGTAAAAATAAATGGATTCTCATTATCTGTTGTTGTTAGTTTTAGTTATGAAGTCTTGTCCAATCCATCATGACCCCATGGCCAACATTCCTCCAGGGCTTCCTATCCTCTACCAGCCTCTGGAATCTATTTTAGCTCAGGCCTACTATTTCAGTGACTCCATCCAGCCACCTCATTCTCTGTCATCCCCTTTTTCTTTTGCCCTCAATCGTTCCCAGCATTAGGCTCTTCTCCAGTGAGTCCTTCCTTCTCATTAGGTGGCCAAAGTACTTGAGTTTGATACCCCTAATCTATGTGATTGATAAAAGAGAACACTGGACTTCATGGCACATCAATGTATTCCAACAGAAATGAAAGCAATGCAATGGGGCCCCTTGAAGAGCAGCAGGAGGCTCCAGCTAGTCCAGAATGCGGCTGCGCGGGTGATAGAGGGAGCACCACGTTGCTCCCATATAACACCTATCCTTTGTGGCCTGCACTGGCTGCCGGTAGCCTTCCGGGTGCAATTCAAGGTGTTAGTGATCACCTTTAAAGCGCTCCATGGCTTAGGTCCGGGCTATCTACAAGACCGCCTTCTGCCACCAATAGCCTCCCAACGACCTGCGCCCCACAGAGTGGCCCTCCTCAGGGTGCCGTCGGCCAAACAATGTCGGTTGGCGGCCCCCAGGGGGAGAGCCTTCTCTGTGGAATGAGCCCTTTGGAATGAGTTGCCTCCGGGGTTACGCCAACTCCCCGACCTCCGGACCTTCAAACGTGAACTGAAGATTTTATTATTTCATCGTGCGGGACTAGCCTAAGTGTATTTTAAGTGTTTTTTAATTATAATTTTAAAGGGGTTTTATGTCGGTCTAATGACCGTTTTAGTTAATTTGGCCTACTAAATATTTGTTTTTAATTCCTTTTTAAATTTGCTATTTATATTCTGTGTTTTAATATGGCTGTAAACCGCCCTGAGTCCTTCGGGAGAAGGGCGATATAGAAATTAAATTATAAATAAATAAATAAATAAATAAATAAATAAATAAATAAATAAATAAATAAATAAATAAATAAATAAATAGTCAATCTTCCTTAGACTTTGGTGGTATATTTTTAGCCTACTAAAATTATGGAGGATTTGACCACCTCTCCTATGAGCTGTATTACTTTCATGAATGTGCTGCGTCAATGGTTTCAAAACCATTAGCTCCTCTCTTAGAACTATTTTTTTTTTTTATGAAAAAGGAATCTTTCTTCCAAGCCTGACAGACAGAAATAGGGAGGGAAAAGAAAAAAAGAATCTTCTCACACCTCTGCACACCTTTAACGTCTTCATTTGAAATTTCCAGGGACTTAAAAAAATCAATACTTCGCAAGAAAAGGCTGGTCAGTGTGACATATCTCTCTAACGATATAACTTTTTCATTTTATTTAGGATTTTGTGAAATCCAGTTGAATACCTTCAGTTTGACACTTTCATTTTTCCTCCCCCATTCTTGGTCTAAAGACAAATCCTTCAAACTTCAGCACAAATTGACAATAGGATGTTCTGCCCCCCCCCAAAAAAAAAACACCTCTGTAAAAATAAATGGATTCTCATTATCTGTTGTTGTTAGTTTTAGTTATGAAGTCTTGTCCAATCCATCATGACCCCATGGCCAACATTCCTCCAGGGCTTCCTATCCTCTACCAGCCTCTGGAATCTATTTTAGCTCAGGCCTACTATTTCAGTGACTCCATCCAGCCACCTCATTCTCTGTCATCCCCTTTTTCTTTTGCCCTCAATCGTTCCCAGCATTAGGCTCTTCTCCAGTGAGTCCTTCCTTCTCATTAGGTGGCCAAAGTACTTGAGTTTCATCTTCAGGATCTAGTCTTCTAAAGAGCAGTCAGGATTGATCTTCTTTAGGACTGACCGGTTTGATCACCTTGCAGTCCAAGGGACTCGGAGGAGTCTTCTCCAGCACCATAGTTCAAAGGCCTCAATTCTTTGATGCTCAGCCTTCATTAATAAACTTTTAATAAATTTTTAAGGGTTGTTGGATGGTCCTGGACTTGCCAGTCTTTTCAAATTGCAGTGATCTTACAACCATTCTCATCTCATCTTTGAAAGAGATCTTAGCACTCTCTCAGGAGCTACAGTACATCATCAAGAAATTGCAATTACAAATTATCTCAAAATATGGTAATCTTGCAAGATTTGGGGTAATATGGATGGAAGGATACACCATTTGCTGTGCAAGATAGTGTGATATGACCAGATAACAACTCACCTTTCCAGCTGATTAACTGAAAGGGTTGAAAGAGAGCAGAATGCAACAAGGTTTATAATTGTTACCCACTCCAAAATCACTTTGATGAGACGGGCAGCTGCACTAATTGAACTCAAATAAATAAATAATAAGCATGATGGACTTGTAACATTCCAATTTACATTATAATCATGATACATCGAGCCAAGGTAGTTGCCTTATGAATCCACCTTCTCTCTTCTATTATCGTTCATTCCAATCATGAAAATCAAAAATACGTATGGGTGGGAATCAATTAAGGGTCTGGAGGGTCTACATAACTCTCTGCTGTCCTTCCTGTTGTTTTACTGCTTTGACTTTTATTTTTGATCTATGTTACATGAAGTTTCCTTAACTGTACTGTGCTATGTGCATTCATATCAATAAAGTGCCAAGATGACGCAGTGGTTAGAATGCAGTACTGCAGGCTACTTCTGCTGACTGCAATTTGGCAGTTCAAATCTCACCAGGCTCAAGGTTGACTCAGCCTTCCATCTTTCCAAGGTGGTTAAAATGAGGACCCAGATTGTTTGGGGGCAATACACTGACACTGTAAACCGCTTACAGAAGGCTGTGAAGCACTGTGAAGTGGTATATAAGTCTAAGTGCTATTGCTATTGTTAAAGAATTCCAGGAACAATCTCTAATCTCAGGATTAGATCCTCCTCAAAAGTATAGGTTTCTGACCCCTCTTCTAAGATGTGGGACCAAACTCCAAGCAGAGAATTAGATTCTTTAAAACTTCAGGATCTCTAGCAGAAATCAATTAAAGAGTCTGATTAATTCTCAATATTACTCAACTCTTCAAGGCTCAAGGCCATCAAAGAAAAAAAAAATAGACAGAGGAAAAAAGGTGAATGTATTTTATAGACCACATAAAGTAAAGTGGAAGCTTTAAAGGCAGGGCTTTTTTAAAAAAAATAAAAGCCAAGAAAAGCTATTCCTAACAAAAGAAAGAGAGAGGCAAAATATTATTACTTTGAAAATCACAGATCAGTTTTCAGTCTGGCTCTGCAATTAAAAAAGAACAAAAAAACCTGTTCATTTAATGAATAGACAGATTAACAGAAAAAAAAAAACTACCCACTCTTCACAAAAATTAAGAATTAGGAATTTATGTCAATAGCTAGCCATCCACCTTTTTGAAATGCACATTTCCATAACAATAAGCTGTGTCTTCTTTCACAGTCTTCTCTTCTTATCGAGCCATGCTACGGTGGCACTTATTGTGAAATCTTACAGTGCTTAATGAATTAAAATGTGTTTGCTTAAGAGTCCGCTGCGAGAACATAATACACATTTTGATAAGGTTGAAAGGCAAACGTTCTCAAAGCAATTTGGCTTATAAAGAGTAAGTACATGTTTGAAGGGACTAAAGACAGATTTCTGAATTAAATAGTGAAGGTGGAATCTTGCCCTCCTTGGTCGATTTGAAATCCCGGGATATATTGTACTTGCCGAATTTCTGGCACAACATTAGACTTTTCTGGACTTTTTTACCACTAGTGGTGAATAACTTAAACAAGTGTCTATGGAGATTCTCAGTCATCCAGGTCATGGATGTCCCAAAGGTGCTTTTCCAAAAGGAGCTGAACTTTCTTTGTTTTTCCTTGAAGATGTTTCACTTCTCATCAATGGTGAAATGTAAAATTTGTTCCATTGGTTCTGTGGCTTGGTGGTGGGGGTAATGTGACAGGGTGGGCATGGCCAACTTTCTTTTTTTTTTAACTTTTAAAAGCATTTTTTACAACCTCTTCGGTTTTAAAAGGCTCTGGCGATCCCAGCTGAGTTGCCTGATCGTCAGAGGCTTTTTTTTCCTTTTAAAGTAAAAAAATATGCTTTTAAAAGAAAAGAAAAGGCTTTTTTTTCCTTTAAAAGAAAAGAAAGCTTCTTGACGATCAGGCAACTCAGCTGTTATCGTCAGAGGAGCGTTTTAAAAGCATTTTTTTTACAACCTCTTGGGCTGAAGAGGTTGTAGAAAAAATGCTTTTAAAAGTGATCTAGCGATCCCAGCTGAGCCACGCAATCATCAGTGGCTTTTTAAAAATATACTTTTAAAAGCAATTTTTTGGCCGAAGAAAAAATGCTTTTAAAAGTTTTTAAAAAAACCTCTGATGGTCCCATGGCTCAGCTGGGCATGGGGAGGGGGTGTCAGGGATTTTTGCTACTGGTTCTCCAAACCACCCGCTCCCATCGCTACTGGATCGGGTGATCCGGTCCGAACCAGGAGCATTTCACCCCTGATTCTCATCCAAGAAGCTTCTTCAATTAATCGTGTGCGTGTTTTTCTTGTCTAAACTGTAGGATAGAAACTTGCCTTTCTGTTGTTCATTGCTCTTGTTGCATTGTGCTAGTTGTGCCTTCGTTGTAAATTCTGTGACCTCCTCGTATACTTCTGTTGATAGAAGTGATTTCAGCTCTTGAACTTTGTGTTCCACTCTCTTATCAAAACCTAAAATTGAAAAATTAATCTGTCTTATTCTTTAATTGAGAAGCTGGAGTTGTGCTTTCTACAGGATGTTTTGGCCCTGTGTCCTTTCACTGGTGAATACAGCTGCAAGCTGTTGGGGTTGACACTTCTGGTCTGCATCTCAAACTGAAGCACAAATGGCTCCTGTAGTCTGCAATTTTTCTGGAAATCTGTTCATCCTCCTGAACCATCTGAAGGGTGTTCATCCCAAATGTCTATTGAGATTGTCAGTCATCCAGGTCATAGTTGTCCCAAAGACTTTTCAAAAGGCAACTTTCTTTCTTTGTTCCTTGAAAATGTTTCCTTTCTCATCCAAGAAATGTCTTCAGTTTTGAAGATGCTTCTTGGATGAGAAGTGAAACATCTTCAAGAAATGAAGAAAATCCAGTTAGTTTTTGTTTTTGTTTTTGTTTTTCAAATAATATTTATTGAATTTCCAAAAGTTAAAATACATCGACGAAGTCTCATTCGTCATCTTCAGGCTTCAGCTTCGTGCTTCTGGGAGCAATGTGTGATCGCAGCTGTTTCTTCCTTTGGAAGAATAGTTGCGATCACACATTGCTCAGGCTACGAAAGAATAAGCCTGAAGATGAATGAGACTTGTCAGCGTCAAGACACTTCCAATTTTACGGAGAACCGAACAACCAAAGACCTATATGGGTCTTTGGTTGTTCGGGTTTTCTCCGTAAAATTGGAAGTGTCTTAACACGCTCGACTAAGTCTCATTCGTCATCTTCAGGCTTCAGCTTCGTGCTTCTGGGAGCAATGTGTGATCGCAGCTGTTTCTTCCTTTTAACTGCTAGTGGGGTTTGAACTGATTGGGTGGGAGCTTGGCTGTGCTCTGATTGGATGGGGTTTTCTGTGCTCTGATTGGCTGGGGTGTGTCCTGTGTTGGTGGGGGCTTGGTTGTGCTCAGTCTAGTCTGTGCTGCAGGGGATTTGAGCTGGTGAGCTGCATAGCTGTTGTTTGGCTTTGTGGTCGTGCTACATCTTCATAGTGGGTGTCAGTCTGCTGCATGAATGGATTGGAGGGTTTGAAATGGCTAATGTTGCAGCTGCGGTCTGGCTTCTGGTCCTTGGTCATGCTTCATGATCAGTGTGGGTTTGGGTCTGCTTTCTGGGTGGATGTGCGGTGGTGACATCCTGTGTGGACCTTGTGAGTGTGGGTCTGGTGTCATTCCTCGTGTTAGGCACTCGTTTGGCAATAAGGCGGGTTTCAAATGGCTGGTAGGCGGAGGTGTCATCTCGTTTGTTCATGCTGTGTGGGCGTTTTCTATCTCAATGGCTTCTCTGATTATTCTGTTGTTAAAGTGTTCAGTTTTGGCGATAGTTCTGGTCTTTTAAAGTCAATATCATGTCCTGTGACTTTAAAGTGTTGGACCAGGGAAGAAGTTGGTTCCTCTTTTTTGAATGAGTTCTTGTGTTCTTCAATGCGTGCACTTATTCTTCTGTTGGTTTGTCCAATGTATGTGGTGGGGCAGGCGGTGCATGGGATTTCATATACTCCTTGATTTTCTAACTCAATTTTGTCTTTGGGGTTTCTTAGGATGGTGGATATTTTTCTGTTTGTGCAGAATGCTGTCTTGATGTTGTGTTTGTGGAGGATCTTGCTGATTCTGTCTGTGGTGCCTTTTATATATGGGAGGAGGGCTGTGCCATTTTCTTGTTCTCTGTCTTGGATTTTAGTGGGGGGTTCTTTTTGGATTAGCTTGGTAATCTTATTTGTTTGGAATCCATTGGATGTTAGTACGTTAGTGAGAGTGTCCAGTTCGGGTTTTAGGTGTTGTTCATCAGCTAAGCATTTTGTTCTGGAGATGAGTGTCTTGGCTACGGAGTTGATCTGTGCTGGGTGGTGGTGTGAGAGTGCGTGCAGATAGCGGTTTGTGTGTGTTTTCTTCTGGTAGATGGTGTGTCCTAGGAGCCATTGGGTTTTCTGTAGACTAAGACATCCAGGAAGGAAGTTGGTTATTAACTTCTGTTTCCATGGTGAACTGTATTTTGGGGTGTAGGCTATTGAGGTGTGTGAGGAAGTTGTCAAGTTTTCTTTCCGTGTGGCCAGATTATGAAGGTGTCGTCTACATATCTGAGCCAGAGTTTGGGTTTGTGATCAGATTTTTCTAGAGCTTGGGTTTCAAAGTATTCCATGTAGAGATTGGCAATGACAGGTGAGAGGGGTGATCCCATGGGTGCTCCTTCTACTTGTTTGTATTTTTGTCCATTGTAGATGAAGTATGTGTTGGATAGGCAGTGGTTGGTCAGATCTAGGATGTGCTTGGGGGGGTTATATTTGTTTTGGATAGCTGTCAAGGCTTCTTTGATTGGCACTTGGGTGAAGAGGGATATGACATCAAAGCTCACGAGTAGGTCGCTGGGCTGTAAGTTTTGTTTCTTTATGATCTCTATGAACTGGAATGAGTTTTTTACGTGTGAGGTGATGGATTCTGCATAGGGCTGTAGTTGTTTGGCGAGAAATTTGGCTAGGTTTTGTAGAGGTGAGCCTATGGAGCTGACTATGGGTCTGAGTGGGGGTTCCTTCTTTGTGTATCTTGGGAGGCCATAGAGCTTAGGGCATCTGGATGATTTTCTCTGGGAATGATTCTTTGTTGGATTTCTTCGCTGATGGGGGAGGCTTTTATTTTGGATCTAGTGGTTTTTTCTAGGTAGGTGGTGGGGTCTGTGTTTAGGGGCTTGTATGCAGGGTCTTGGAGTAGGTTGGTTAATTTGGTTTGGTAGTCAGATGTGTTCATAACCACCGTGGCGTTGCCCTTGTCTGCTGGTAGGATTATTATGCTGGTATCTTTTTTCAGGTTAAGTAGTGCTGTCTGTTCCTCTTTGGGTAAGTTGCTTTTGGGTGGCTTGCTGGTGCAGAGGATGTTGGAGATCTCGAGTCTGATTTTGTTAGCATCATCGGGGTTGATTTTGGTCAGGCTGGTTTCAACTCCGCATATAATGGTTTCGGTGGGGATGTATTTGGGCGTGACTGCAAAGTTGAATCCTTTGGAAAGGACATCGGTTTCAGCTTTGGTGAGGATCCTATCTGAGATGTTATGCACTGTTTGTTTCATGTGTTGCTGTGAGGGTGGAGGGGTTTGTTTCTGGCGTTCTTGTAGTCTTCGGAGTTTGTTGGTGTGCGTGTCTGTCTTGAGGGTGGTCTGTGTTTCGGCTCTCCAGACGGCAAGTTGTTTGGATTTGTCCCAAAGTGCACTCCAACTCTGCAGCCACCAAACGCATCCTAAAAAGAACAGAATTGGCCTTAATCAGAAATGAACTTCACACAAAAAGATTCCTCCTAGATCAAATCAACAAAGATCTCCTCACACTTCACCTCAAACTCAGCAACAAGATGCACCCTGCACTTTGGGACAGCTATCCAAAACAAATATAACCCCCCCAAGCACATCCTAGATCTGACCAACCACTGCCTATCCAACACATACTTCATCTACAATGGACAAAAATACAAACAAGTAGAAGGAGCACCCATGGGATCACCCCTCTCACCTGTCATTGCCAATCTCTACATGGAATACTTTGAAACCCAAGCTCTAGAAAAATCTGATCACAAACCCAAACTCTGGCTCAGATATGTAGACGACACCTTCATAATCTGGCCACACGGGAAAGAAAAACTTGACAACTTCCTCACACACCTCAATAGCCTACACCCCAAAATACAGTTCACGAAGCTGAAGCCTGAAGATGATGAATGAGACTTCATCGAAACGTCACCAAGACACTTCCAATTTTACGTGGAAGAAAACCCGAATAACCAAAGACATATATATATATATATATATATATATATATATATATATATATATATATATATATATATATATATATATATATATATATATATACACACACACACACACACACACACACACACACACACACACACACACACACACAAAGACAAACACATCAAAATTATATTACTCATAACAGCTTTTCCTACATTGGTATCTCTTATCCTATTTAGCCTCTGTATACAGATTCTACTTCTAAGTATCTCTATAAACCAACATTCTTATTTACATTATCTTAACCTCTATTCAGAATTCAGTCTCATGACAAAAATCTCCCTTAAGTTTTATGCTTACTCTCCAGCCAGGAATACCATCTATTCCATATTCGATAGTACTCAGGATCTTCCCTCTCCTTCATTCCCATCGATAATCTATCCATTTCTGCACATTCATATATATTTTTTTGTAATTATAATTTGATCCGGTGGGATATCTGGATGTTTCCAATTCTGTGCTATCACAATTCCACATGCAGTCAATATGTGTAATATGATATATTGTATAGTTTTTTCCATTTTCCCTTCCAGAATGCCCAATAGGAATAGTTCCTGGGTTTTTTCCCCTATTTTCTGCCCTGTTATTCCATCCAGCCAGTTTTTTATCTTCCCCCAAAATTTCTTAATCTTAGGGCAGGTCCATCACAATTCCTTTTGAAAAGCACCCTTGGGATGACTGAATCAAACATGAACTTGGAAATGTGGACAATTTTTTCTCTCTATAGCAGCGGCCTCCAATCTTTCGGGTGCTGTGAACTAGTTCTATGGAGAACAGTTTTTCTGTGGACCAAGGGGATGTGGTTTCGTGTCCTGCCTGCACTCTGCACATGCACGGATGGAGTTTCACTTGTTCGTGCAGCCCAGTTCCTGCCAGGCTACAGACCGGTACTGGTTTGCAAACTGGGGGTTGGTGACATGTTTTTCTGACCTAGGCTTCCCCAAACCACGAAGCAGACTCCTTGTCCCAACAAAAACCCCTTTTTATTAAGTTACTGTGAATTCTTTTCACATCTAGCAAAGTTTTTCAAAGCTGATTTTACAGTCACAACAGACCTTCTCTGGGTTGGGGAGCTGCCAGACCGATATCTTCAAAACTTGGCAAGGAGTCACAGAGAGTCATGAACCAATTAAGCAAACTAATACTCTCCTGCAAACTCCACTCCCCTTTCGCTCCTCTTTTATTCCCTCTGGGAGGGGCCATTCATCGTCCACCTGTGGCCTTACTCCCAAGTCGACCCTTGTTCTTTAGCTGTTCCCTTCGTCTGACAACTCTGCGCAAGTGCACACTGGGAACAGGTTCCAGCAGTTGATCTGCCTCACTGATGTCTGACTCTGAAGGCAGCTAATAACTGGCATATGGCTCTGGCCCTCTCTCTGCCTCTGACGCAGAGCCTTCCCCAGACTCCAGGACTGGTCCATGTTCCTCCCCAACCTCCTCAGTGTCCGAATCTGCTGCCAGATCCACTGGCAGGCCACAACACCCCTGCTCTATAGCATACCTGGGCACAAGAAAATATACGTAACAATGATGTGGGCATATAGCCGTCTTAAAATCATATTCAGGAAATAGTCATCAAATTAGCAGGATATCTCAAGAATCCATTTAGACTCCTCTACTTCAGGGTACAGCAAAGATGACTAACAAGCTAGTAATGAAGTGCATGATACCAGATAGGTCACTGGAAGGCAAAATAACAACTGTGTCTCACTTGTTTTCGCCATGTTCACTGGAAAAAGCAATTATATTTGAAAAAGTTAGTGGTAAAAGGAAACCAGGCCATCAAAGAACAGGGTGGCTGGGCACCATCAAAGCTGTCACCAACCAGAGCATAGAACAACTCAAAGAAGCAGTGCAAGATCAGAAGAGGTGGAGACATCTGGCCCATAGAATCCCCAAGAGTCAGACACAACTGAATGGATAATATCATCATCCCTTGGGTGAAGAAATAGAGAGAATGCTTGTCAGATTTGCAGATGACACAAAGGGGGGGTGGGTGGAACGTGAGCTAAATTCTTTCAGGAAGCCTGGAATAAAATTCAAAACAATCTCTATGGCGTAAAGAAATGGGGTGAAATTTGTAACCTGAAACAGGGGTGAGCTGCTGGGGGTTCGGGGGAACCTCTAGCTAAGATTCTGTGCAGTTCGGAGAACCCCCAAATCCCACTCCTGGCTGGCCCCGCCCACCCCACCCCTCCCAAGAGTCCCCATGCAGCCTGTTTTGGATGCAGGTAAGCGTAGGGCGCCCGCGGAGGCTCAGGGAGGGTGAAAAACAGGCCTACTGGAAGGTCAGGAAGGACAGAAATGGGCCCGTTTCTGGCCTCCAGAGTGCCCCTGGAGCCTGGGGATGCTGTTTTCACTTTCCTGGAGGCTCGAGAAAAGCCTCTGGAGCCCGGGGAGAGCAAACACACACACACACACACACACACACACACACACACACGGTTGTGGTGCAGGAGGCCTACTAGGCCACACCCACCATGGCCATGCCCACCCAGCAACTGGGCAGAGAACCCCTTGCTAAAATTTTTGAAGCCTACCCCTGGAATGAAACAATTCTATTTAGTAAGGCTCCAAGCAGTGAATAGGATTGAGATCCAATGTGGTTCCACTCATATCTGTTGGTGGGTTCTCAACAACTTTAAAGAAGCTGTTGAGAGGCTAATCATTTTTTTTTTAATTTACATTTATATCCCGCCCTTCTCCGAAGACTCAGGGCGGCTTACAGTGTGTAAGGCAATAGTCTCATTCTATTTGTATATTTACAAAGTCAACTTATTGCCCCCACAACAATCTGGGTCCTCATTTTACCTACCTTATAAAGGATGGAAGGCTGAGTCAACCTTATCTGACTATACATAATCATGGTCTATACAGTCAAGCTACATCTCTACAAGCCTTCTAGGAGAATACATATGAGTGTTATTTGCAGCTTTTTTGGATCCAGCAGGAAATACGGTTTAATAAATAAGCAAACAACAGTTGCTTGGCTGCTGGCCTGTAGTTGTCCTGATAGGAGAATATACTGGGTTTTTTTTTCTTTTTAAACTCTTTATTTACCATCCTTTTTTTAAAAAACAACAACAATATAGAAACTTCTCTTAGTAAACTTTCACCTAACCGCAACCACAAAAATATGATAAGTCAACCCTGATAAAAATCAACTTACACAAATCAAACTTCTTCTTTCTCTACCATCCCAACTCTACGTTGTGATTAATATCAGGGGGACTCTGGCTCTATAGTCACAGAATCGTATTTAGCAATTCCCTTGGCTTCTGATATTTTACCCGATATGAGAGATGTTACTTTAAAAGCTGTCCAAGCTGTAGGTTTTTAAAAAATGTTGAGCTTCTTTACCTCATTCTGCATGTGAGATCATGTCCTCTTGTTTGTACACCCTTGAATAATCACAGTGTCTCTACAATCCGCATTATTTTCTGTGTCAAGCAGTTCTACCCCAAGACAAGCAATTGGAGTGGAGATAATCTTAGTTGTTCCTTTGTGAGTTTGTTTATTTGATTACTATAGCCACCCATCTCAACAAAGGGACTCTAGGTGATGTACATCGTAAGATGTCAAAACCATGAAAGATTATTCAGACAATTAAAAGGTGAGCTCCAAGCATAATGTCCTACTTCTTAATGAGTACTTTAACTTCAGCTGTAATAACAGAAGGGCTATCAATAGAGTCAAACTCAATGTAATTCGCTCTAATCTTGATTGTAGGAAATACGACTTCTGCAATAGAGTAGTAAATGTCTGGAACACTCTACCTGATCCTGTTGTTAGTCTCTCTAATCCCCATACTTTTTACCTTAAACTGTCTACCGTGGACCTTTTGCATTTCTTAAGAGGTCCCTAAGGGGGTGTGCATAAGCACACCAGTGTGCCTACCATCCCTGTCCTACTGTCCCCATTTGTATGTAATCGTTCTATGTGTTTATGGCTATGTTTTGCCAATTTATATCCTTTTATTTGTGCCAATTTTTTTCATGTGTCCATGTCCATGTCTATACTGTTACTTGTTTCCTTGTACTTGTTGTTAAATAAATAAATAAATAAATAAATAAATAAATACCAATGAGACAGGTTTGAACTGTTTCTTTCATACTGGTTTCAGAATTGTTTAATCATTTCTAGACTTCAGAGTTAGCACATACCATCAGGTTCTCAGATTTGTTATTATTATTGTTATCACCCTCATCTGTGACAGTTTACTGCAGGTCTCATGATAATTAGGAGGGGAATACTTTTCTTGATTGTGAAATATGGTCCCTCCTTTACTGATTGCTTTTATTCATCATAAAAAAAAAATAAGAAAGGCACATTTGCTTCCTAAATTATGTCCATATTTCATTTCTCCACTTTATATGTCATCACCGAATACGAAGAAACTTGCTGAATATCAATGAGCTAAGTGGGAAACCTTGGCTCTGCTTCATTGTCATTTGATCATGGCCCATGAAACCCTTTGCTCCACCCTCCTAAAATTTGCATCAGATTAACATACAAAAGGATATGTCTGGGGGTATTTTCTTCCCTCTGTCTAGTTAGTATCAAATGCCAATAACATTTAGTTTTCTGTTGGCAGAAACTAAACAGCAATATTGCTTCCTTCACAATTCATCTCTTATTGCTTTGAATGGGTGATTTTTGAAAGAAAGAAAGAAAGAGAGAGGGGGGAGGGAAGGAGGGAAGGAGGAAGGAAGGAAAGAAGGAAAGAAGAAAGGAAGGAAGGAAGGAAGGAAGGAAGGAAGGAAGGAAGGAAGGAAGGAAGGAAGGAAGGAAGGAAGGGGGAAAAGGGAAAGGAGGAAAGTGGGAGGGAAGGAGGGAAGGAGGGAAAGGAAGGGGGAAGGGGGAGGAAAGAGGAAGGAGGAAAGGAGGGAGGTGAAGGAAAGAAGAGAGAAGGAAGGAAGGATGGATGGAAGGAAGGAAGAAGGAAGGAAGGAAGGAAGGAAGGAAAGGAGAAAGGGGGAGGGAAGGATGGAGGGGAAGGGGAAGGGGAGGATGGAGGGAAGGAAGGAAAGAAGGAAGGAAGGAAGGAAGGAAGGGGAAAAAGGGAAAATGGGAGGGAAGGAGGGAAGGGAAGGGAAGGGGAAGGGGAAGGGGAAGGGGAAGGGGAAGGAAGGAAGGAAGGAAGGAAGGAATATCCCAATGACACCAAAATAGAAGACTTGCATTTTAATGTCAGTAATCTCTATCATTTCATATTTGCACAGAAGGATATAAGAGAGTTTTCATGGCAACGTATATTTCATCTCTTCCCTCGCTCGCTCCTCTGTGAGTCCAGGGACTGACATTTCAAAAATTAATATGTTTAATTATGAACTTTAAAAAGAAAACCACTCCTCCTTTGAGAAGAGCTTGACCCTGATGACATAATAGAAACCTCCATGGAGTTGCTTCCTTCTGGGAAGGTGTTTCTCAATTTGTTTGCTTTTACAACCTTAAGATCTCTTGGTAAAGTTTCCTTCAAGCACTAATCGGGCCTTCTTAGCTTCTGTCCCTTTTTTTTTTTTGCCATGTTAAAAAAGTAAAGGTAAAGGTTCCCCTCGCACATATGTGCTAGTCGCTCCCGACTCTAGGGGGCAGTGCTCATCTCCGTTTCAAAGCCAAAGACCCAGCACTGTCCAAAGACATCTCCATGGTCATGTGGCCAAAGGCTCACGGAACGCTGTTACCTTCCCACCAAAGGTTGTCCCTATTTTTTCTACATGCGTTTTTTACGTGCTTTCGAACTGCTAGGTTGGCAGAAGCTGGGACAAGTCACGGGAGCTCACCCCATTATGTGGCACTAGGGATTCCGAACCGCTGAACTGCCGACCTTTTGATCGACAAGCTCAAGTCTTAGCCACTGAGCCACCACATCCTTAGCATGATAAACTAGCCATGATAAACCAGCATAAATCCAGAAAGTGGAGCAATATGGCAACCACCGTACTTCCTTTTGGCCCGGATATTAGTGGGAACCAAGTCAATGTTTCCAAAATCTGTGTAGTTAGTTTTTGTTTGGCTGGCACAAGCTGTCTGTGTGAAACTTTAACAAGAAACTCTTCTTCCTTGTTTGCCTGGAACTCCAAATTATGGTGGCTGTTTAAACATCTGAATAGACAAAGGGCCTTCTCATGAGAGAATGAGAGAGAAATGAAGTCTTTTTCAAAAGAGACTAGTGAGATCAGACAAACAGAATGCAAAACACTGGGCAACCAGACAAGTAAACACCATTAATCTTTAAGTACCAGGGTTTGTTTTTTTTTAATAGAAGCCAAGATTTTAGTAAGAGAAGAAAGGTATGTTTTGCTTTTTTTAAAAGAGAAATCCTGCAGATGGCACTCTTACTTCATGAATTGTTTGAGAAAGCAAATAAAAAGACAAAAAAAATATATGTTTCCCCCCCCCCCTCTATCCATCCGTACTCTCAGTCTGCTCCAATCTACACGGTTTGTTTGATTAAATTGTTATTTATTAGGCAGTGATTTAGAAATAGAGGTAATTCGCATCAATTAAAACTAATTTTATATAAGGTCATGGATTCATTCATTGGGCTGACCTGAAATTTAGGCACCGCTTCAGAGCAATGTGCTATGTTTTTAATATAATCTGTCCTGATGAACCAGAACAAATATTACAAAATGAAAGTATTATAATTATACCAATTACAGAAAACAATTGCCCTGTGAGCCAATTTCATGTCATATTTTTAAATATTTGTTAGCATTTTCTCTACCAAAAAATCAGATTTTTCTGGTTGATAATAAATTAACATGCTTCATTTCCATGTCTTAATGCACAGCAAAAAAGAGGATCTTTTGTAGCTCAGTATGCAGTTACCTATGAAAAAATAATATTTCCATGTTTTCATATGCAAATATTAGAGAAATAAGTTCATCCATTATCCAATGGCTAATGGGATTCTAACAAGAAAAATAATAATAATACTATTATTTATTTTTATTTTGTTTTGTTTTTAAATCAACTTACATTACAAGGAACAAAACGAGGTACTGTCAAGTTTTAATATTTGAGTAGTTAAAAGGGGGGGAGGGGAATATAAAGCATTTATATTCAGTTTTTCCCTGAAAAGAGATAAAAAACCCTCTTAATATTGAGATAATTAAAATAATCAAAACAATTGTTAAAATGTTGAAAACAAGTCATACAATAAAGACAAAAAACTTTATAGCCATGAAACACTAAACATAAAACAAGCATAAAGTAGCAAATAATGAGAACGAAGAAAAAACAGCAATCAAAACAAGCATAAAATAAACAAAGAAAAAGCAGCAATAAACACAAAAGCTTCAGATCTTGCCCCTATTCCATGCCACATTTTCTTCATCTAAGTTTACAAATACATTCCCAGTTTTTACCTTACTGAAGGAATAAATGGCCGCTCAAATTAATGGCTAATATGATGGCTAATTGACTGGGATTTTGAGCACTTAAGCTCCAATGTTCTAGGTTCCACTTATTGATTATTCTAACTGTCAGGAAATTTCTCCTTAGTTCTAGGTTGCTTTTCTCCTTGATTAGTTTCCACCCATTGCTTCTGAAACCCAGGCAGAGGTGGGTTTCAGCAGGTTGTGACCAGTTCTGGAGAACCGGTAGTAGAAATTTTGAGTAGTTCGGAAAATCGGTAGTAAAAATTCTGACTGGCCCCGTCCCCATCTATTCTCTGCCTCCCGAGTCCCAGCTGATCAGGAGGAAATAGGGATTTTGTAGCAACCTTCCCCTGGAGTGGGGTGGGAATGAAGATTTTACAGTATCCTTCCTCTGTCATGCCCACCAAGCCACGCACACCAAGCCACCCCCCCCAGAACCAGTAGTAAAAAAAATTGAAACCCACTTCTGTTTTAAGGCAGTTTCTTTTCAAACCTGCTCCAAATTTAAGCAATTGTTTTCTGCTCCTGATTTCAGAATGAAACAACCATATCTGTTGCTCTGAATTTAAGTCCCTTCAGTACTACGTAGGCTGTTTTCTAAAAGGCAAGGAAACTTTGATGGACGCCATTCTAACAGTACCTTTTCTTCCTCCACTCTCCCTATTAGACAATGTGATTAACTATAGAAGAGAGTATTTTCTGCAACTTTGCAATTTTCCTCATAACTGGTACAACAACAACAAAATACTTTTATTTTTATTTTTGGCAATAATGAACATTTAACCATGTGCCCACAAGCTGCTGAAACACCTGTTAGCAAAGGTCTGCAAAGCACATTTGTCTTGAAAAAATATAACAGACACAAACCTACTTTTGAAAGAAAGGTCAGTCTGCTCAAATGGCCAATTCTCCAGTAAATGGGAAAGCAGAAAACTTTGCTGAATACACTTGGGAATAGAATAGAATAGAATAACAGAGTTGAGACAGACCTTGGAGGTCTTCTAGTCCAACCCCCTGCCTAGGCAGGAAATCCTACACCACTTCAGACAAATGGTTATCCAACATCTTCTTAAAAACTTCCAGTGTTGGAGCATCCACAGTTTCTGGAGGCAAATTGTTTCACTGGTTAATTGTTCTAACTGTCAGGAAATTTCTCCTTAGTTCTAGGTTGCTTTTCTCTTTGATTAGTTTCCACCCATTGCTTCTTGTCCTGTCTTGAAGAATAGCTGGACTCCCTCTTTTTTGTGGCAGCCCCTGAGATATTGGAACACTGCAATCATCTCTCCCCTAGTCCTTCTTTTCATTTCTTTGACTAGACATACCCAGTTCCAGCAACCGTTATTTATGTTTTAGCCTCCAGGCCCCTAATCCAGGGGTGAAATGCTCCCGGTTCGGACTGCATCGCCCGATCCGGTAGCGAAGGCGGGTGGTGGGTCGGAGAACCGGTAGCAAAAATCCCTGCCCCCACATGCCCAGCTGAGCCACGTGATCATCAGAGGTTGTTGTTTTTTTTAACTTTTAAAAGCATTTTTTCTTTGGCCGAAAAAATGCTTTTAAAAGTAAAAAAAAAGTGTCTGATAATCACATGGCTCAGCTGGGATCATCAGAGCCTTTTAAAAGCATTTTTTTAATTCAAATTTATATCCTGCCCTTCTCCGAAGACTCAGGGCGACTTACACTGTGTTAAGCAATAGTCTTCATCCATTTGTATATTATACACAAAGTCAACTTTTTATTTCCCCCAATCTGGGTCCTCAGCCAAAGAGGTTGTAGAAAAAATGCTTTTAAAAGGCTCCTCTGATGAGCCTAGCTGAGTTGCCTGATTGTCAGAGACTTTTCTTTTCTTTTAAAAGCATACTTTTTTGCCTTTAAAAGAAAAGGAAAGCCTCTGATGATCAGACAACTCAGCTGGGATCATCAGAGCCTTTAAAAGCATACTTTTGCCTTTTAAAAGCATTTTTCTACAACCTCTTTGGTCAAGAGATTGTAGAAAAATGCTTTTAAAAAAAAAAAGTGTCTGATAATCACATGGCTCAGCTGGGATCATCAGAGCCTTTTAAAAGCATTTTTTTAATTCAAATTTATATCCTGCCCTTCTCCGAAGACTCAGGGCGACTTACACTGTGTTAAGCAATAGTCTTCATCCATTTGTATATTATACACAAAGTCAACTTTTTATTTCCCCCAATCTGGGTCCTCAGCCAAAGAGGTTGTAGAAAAAATGCTTTTAAAAGGCTCCTCTGATGAGCCTAGCTGAGTTGCCTGATTGTCAGAGACTTTTCTTTTCTTTTAAAAGCATACTTTTTTGCCTTTAAAAGAAAAGGAAAGCCTCTGATGATCAGACAACTCAGCTGGGATCGCCAAAGCCTTTTAAAAGCATTTTTTCTACAACCTCTTTGGCCGAAGAGATTGTAGAAAAAATGCTTTTAAAAGTAAAAAAAAAAAAAGTTGGCCACGCCCACCCAGTCACATTACCTCCCCACCAAGCCACGCCCACAGAACCAGTAGTAACAAATTTTACATTTCACCCCTGCATTGTTCCCTTATACATTATTATTTAATGTATAATTTACATTACTCAATTTACGGTATACAAATTAAAGAACCTTTTTCAAACAGTGACCACTGCATGATTGATTTTCGTCTCAATATACGTCCATACTTAATTCGTCATAACACCAGAAATTATAATTTAAATTATAAATTAAATTATAAATTAAATTAAATTATAATTTACATTACTCAATTTACGGTATACAAATTAAAGAACCTTTTTCAAACAGTGACCACTGCATGATTGATTTTCGTCTCAATATACGTCCATACTTAATTCGTCATAACACCAGAACTCCCAACTACAACTTCAAGAAAGCCAATTACGACCTTATAAACAACGATCTTTCACTTCTGAACTGGCAAAATCTGTTTGCAACCTGCATAACCGCTGATGACCTCTATAGAATCTTCCTACTTGAAATCAATAGAGTCATTAAATTATATGTACCACGAATGACTACCATGTCCAAGAAAAACAAACTACCCATATCAATAAAAAAGCTTCAATCAAAAAAAAATCCCTCTGGAAAAGAAACAAAAAGGCTATGTTACAAACTTCAGAAACCGTTACAGAAACATATGCAACCAAATTAAAACTGAATGCACAAATTACCACACCAAGCAAGAAGAAAACCTTTACGCACAAATCCCAATCTTGCTTTTTATAATTTTGTCAACAGTAAACTTAAAGATTCAAGATCCATCCCACCACTAAAAGATTCTAACAACAAAGAATGCAATGACGAAACAGTCAAAGCAAACCTCTTCAACATTTTCTTTGGCTCAGTTTTTGTTAACTCCGATAACACATATCCAACATTCCACAAACGAACCAGCAATGACTATGATGATCTAACTCATATAGATTTCACAGAAGACAACGTTGGTAAAGCTCTTCACAACTTAAAACCATCGCTTTCTATTGGACCTGATGGTCTATGTGCATATTTCTTAAAAACTTTCCATTAATATAGCTGAACCCCTAAGTATTATCTTTGATAAAGCTTTCACTACCAGTTCTCTTCCCAAACTTTGGTCACTAGCCACAGTCATCCCCATCTTCAAAAAGGAGACCCCAGCTTAGTCGAAAACTACAGACCGATCTCCCTTTGCTGCCACCTGCAAAGTCATGGAATCTATCATCAATCAATCCATTACCTCACACTTAGAAACTAACAACCTACTCTCCAACAAACAATTTGGTTTCAGGAAAAGTTATCATGTAACTTACAACTTCTCCACTGCAAAAACATATGGACTTCAAATCTAGATCAAGGCAAATCAATAGATGCAATCTACATAGACTTCTGCAAAGCTTTTGACTCAGTAGTACACGATAAACTTCTCCTTAAACTAACATCCTATGGCATCTCAGGACCCTCCACAAATGGATATCTGCTTTTCTGTCTAACAGACAACAAGTGGTCAAAATTGGCAATGCTTTATCAAATCCTGTTCCTGTCAAGAGTGGCGCCTCAAGGCAGCGCCCTTGGACCAACACTCTTTATTCTATACATTAATGATCTTTGTGACCATATCTCAAGTAATTGTGTTCTCTTTGCTGACGATGTCAAACTATTTAACACCACAGACAACACTTCTATCATTCAAAACGACCTTGACCATCTAACCGCTTGGTCTAAAAATTGGCAGCTCCAAATTTCAACCAGCAAATGCTCAGTCTTACATATAGGAAAAATGAACTCTAAAACTAAGTACATACTAGATGGACATTACCTTACAGACGACCCCCATCCCGTTAAAGACCTTGGAGTTTTCATGTCAAATGATCTAAGTGCCACAGCCCACTGCAACTACATAGCAAAAAAAGCTCTAAGAGTTGTAAACCTAATTTTATGTAGCTTCTTTTCCAAAACACCACACTACTAACCAGAGCATATAAAACATTTGCTAGACCAATTCTAGAATACAGCTCACCTGTTTGGAACCCTCACCACATCTCTGACATCAATACAATTGAACGTGTCCAGAAATATTTTACAAGAAGAGTTCTCCATTCCTCTGAAAACAACAAAATACCTTATCCCACCAGACTTGAAATCCTAGGCTTAGAAAACTTGGAACTCCGTCGCCTTCGACAAGACCTAAGTTTAACTCACAGAATCATCTATTGTAATGTCCTTCTTTTCATTTCTTTGACTAGACATACCCAGTTCCAGCAACCGTTATTTATGTTTTAGCCTCCAGGCCCCTAATCCAGGGGTGAAATGCTCCCGGTTTGGACTGGATCGCCTGATCCGGTAGCAATGGCAAGTGATGGTTCGGAGAACCGGTAGCAAAAATCCCTGCCCCCATATGAGCCCCGTGATCATCAGAGGTTTTGTTTTTTTTTAACTTTTAAATGCATTTTTTCTACAACCTCTTTGGCTGAAGAGGTTGTAAAAAAATGCATTTAAAAGTATAAAAAAAAAGTTGGCCACGCCCACCCAGTCACGTTACCTCCCCACCAAGCCACGCCCACAGAACCAGTAGTAACAAATTTAACATTTCACCCCTGCATTGTTCTCTTATACATTATACATTGTTCCCATCCATTATACAGGAAGAAACACGGTATTACAAGTCCAGTACATTTTTCACACATTTTTCACACAAAAGTGGAGGTAATTTTTTTTTTGTTCTTGTATTTATTTCCTTGCTTGACTGATTGGTTTATATACCCTTCAGTGAGCACTCAAAGTATGTAAATAGATGTTTAACTGTGCATCATTTGAATTAGACTATAGAACATAGAATAATAGAGTTGGAGGGATCTTCTAGTCCAACCCCCTGCTTAAGCAGGAGACCCTATACCAGGGTTCGGCAACCTTAAACACTCAAAGAGCCACTTGGACCTGTTTTCTACAGGAAAAAAACACACTGGGAGCCACAAAACCTGGGTGTGTATGGCCAACTCAATGTCACTCACTCCCACCCAATCACATGACCACATAGCCATGCCTACCCAGCCATAAAACTATTCTCTATGTCTCTCTCCCCCTCTCCCTATCTCCCCTCTCTCTCCCCTCTGTGCCTGCCTCCCTCTGCATCTCTGTATCTCTCCCTCTCCCCCCTCTCTATCACTCTGTATGTGTCTCTCTATGTCTCTCTCACTCCCTCTCTCTGTGTTGTGTCTGCTGCAGCCCCCGAGTCGGGCCTCCTGGCTGAGAGTGACTTAGAGAGTGAGGGGGAAGAGCCCACAGGGCTTCCCTCTGCGGGACCTTCCTCTCTGGCTCCGGTCCAGGTCCCAGAGGCAGGCCAGGTGGAGGAGGAGGAGCTGACACAGCCTCTTTCCCCCGACCCCTCCTCCTCCCTGGCAGAGCTCCAAGAGCCAGCTGAGGAGAATCAATTGTGGCTAGATGCAAGGCAGCGACGCCAAGTGAAGCGTGCGCAGCAAAAGGAAGGAAGGGGCCAGCCCAGGGAGTGCTGAGTCACGGAGCCACACCCCACAGGGTATAAAAGTGGGTGGAGCTGCCTTTGGGCTCTGTGATGGACAAAAACAGACTTTTGGGAGTTTTGGCTATGCTATTTGGTGATTCAGACTTTGGCTTCTGTTTATTCCTGAACTGCAATTACGCTGGTCTGCGGAGAACTTGGCAGGCAATCGCAGGTTCGTTGCCAGAACTGTTATCTGTTGTCAGAGTAAATTGCTGGCAAAGATAGTCAGCTCACGTGTCTTTTTGATTGTGGTTGGGAGGGGACAGAACACTGTGTATCAGTCTGTATGTGTCTGTCTGTCTCTCTCCCTCTCCCTCTCCCTCTCCCTCTCTCTCTCTCTCTGCCCACTTTCTTCAGGTGACCATCCTCCTCCTCCCCCCTCCTCTCATAACTCCCTGGCTGGCTGTGGCTGAACCAGGGGTGTTCACACACATAGGGAGACTCCAGCCTGAAGTGGTAGGAAGCAAAGGCTGCCTTACGTGCAAATATGGCGTGAAGGCAGTTACAAGGCAGCTTCACTCCTGCACTCTCTGGTGATCGTTTTCCTCCTCCTCTCAGGATGCCAGGGACAGTTGTGGCTGAACTGGGAGCATGTGCACACGTGGGGAGGCCCTCCTCAAGCAAATGCCAAAGCTCAGGAAAGGAGCGCATGGGACAAGCGGTGGCTCACTTACAGAGAGTCTCTCCGTGCATGTGCACGCTCCCAGCTCAGCCACAGCTGGCCAGGGGGTTGCAAGAGGAGGGAGGGAGGAAAGTGCAGGAGCGAAGCTGCCCTGTACCTGCCTTCATGCCACATTTACATGTAAGGCAACCTTCGCTTCCTGCTGCTTTGGGCTGGAGTATAAAAAATAAATAAGAGGGGTGGGGTGAGCCAGTGATGGGACAGGGAGCCACTTGTGGCTCTGGAGCCGCGGGTTGCCGACCCCTGTCCTATACCATTTCAAACCCTCAAATATTGGAATACTGCTATCATGTCTGTCCAATAACTGGAGAAAGACAAAGACAACTAACATTGTTATCCATTCAAAAGAACAGAGCTGGTGTCATTTTATATTTAATTGCCCAGATATTTTGTTTAATTAGGGATTACTTCTCATATGTTTGCTATAGTTATGCACACATCTCCATTCGTTCTTTCATCTGCCAGTCCAAATCACTGTTGGGCATGATATGCACAATTGCTTCTTGACTGTAAAATCTGGTACTTGTGCAGTATCTATCTGTCAGTGCCACGATGGAGATATTTACACCATGAAAACGGGAAAAAATCACTGGTATTTCAGACCTCTTTACTTGTAAGCACTAGGGCAGCTTATCAAGCTGAGAATGTTATTAACTTTATTTAACAGCTAAAAAATGTTGCCGCATCCCATATTTCCTGCCCTCGTGCTTTTATGTTCTAAATTCATAGTATGACCTGTTGCAACTTTATCTACAACAATTTTTCTTACTGGCAGCTCCCCTTATCAGAACACAAGGCAATGTTTTTGTTAACTCAGTAACTAACTGTGGGGTTATAAAATAAATTTATGACACATTTAATATTTATTTTTTCATCTCTGGTTCATTTTTTATAGAGATATTAGTTATTCCCATTTATTTTCACTGGCTGTGTTGTCGTATTTTCTATATTATTCAGCTACCAACTTTCTATCTTGCCTTTTGATCTTAACCCATATTCTTTCATTCTGGCTTTGAGGTTGTATAGTCCAATCTGCAGTTATTTTTTTTCCAGGCCCACCAATACAATGTAAATATCAAAACATTTTAGATTTGATCAGGAACCTACTGGCTAGACCAGGGGTCAGCAACCTGAGGCTCTGGAGCCGCATGTGGCTCTTTCACCCCTCCGCTGCAGCTCCCTGTCACTCAAAATATGCATCATAACCGCCAATGTGCAACATCCGCCAGCACACATTTTATTGAGCTTTTCAACCCCCCGGTAGGCAAAACCATGGATAAATCCAAGAAAAGAGAAGTTTCAGAAGAAAACAGAACGTTTAATTCAACCATGCTAGTTTTGTGGCCACTCAAGAAATAGTCAGGCACAGGAAGGGTTTTGTGGCTCCCGATGTTTTATTTTCTGTGGGATATGGTTTCAAATTTGAGTGTTTAAGGTTGCAGACCCCTGGGCTAGGCTATGGTCTATGAAAGAGGTCTTCTGATTCAGGAGGTAAACCTATTCTGGAGTTGTTATCTCCTCTAACATAAAACGTAGTAAAGTGGTTAAGAAAATCACTCTATTTATTAGTGGGTGAGAAGTGACATATGCACTAGACCCGTGTGTATTGGCTCTGATCCGATTCAATTGATAAATTCTAGTGGGAGTATTGATCCATTGGGAATGGACCTTTGAATCAAGTAGGAAATTCATAGCATCAACTGCCATGGAAAGGAGGTTGGGATGAAATATCCAAAGGTCAGAATATTTTTCCCTTCAAAATGTTTTATGGTCTTCTAATTGAGATTCTATTGTTGCAAGCCACCTTAGGAATTATATGTTAGAGCGAAAAGGTCAACAGAAGCATTTCGGAGACTAAAAGACAAACCTGTGTGACTGGATGACAAAAGAAACAACAAATATTGTGGCTTCCTTCAGTCAGCACAGCAACTGGAATTATAGCCCTAGGATTTTCTTCCTGGAGAAAATCTCTAAACATAATCCTATATGAGGAATCTATTGATTGACTTGTTCCTCTGTCTAATGTATTTGTAATAATGATTAAGGGATTACTGACATATAGATTTCCCCCGAACCTGCGTACATGACCTGAACATATGAATTGAGAATCAAAGACAGAATGTTGCAGACAAAACTTTTGCATTGATCACTATAGATGCAAATACTTTTTGGAAGAGTTTTGCTGCAAATCATCAAGTGTTCAGCAATCTATGGAATAATCAAGTAATGAGAAATCAATTGATGTGTTTCTCCCCTCAGGTGAAGTCAACTGAGTAAGAAATACTATGCATTGAACACATTGTGTTCTCCTCAACTGAGGGAGAAATAACTTTGTTTTGCAGTGTATCGATGCTAGTTAGTCAGTAGCCATTTTAGTTTGCTTACTTAAAAAAGCAAATGTTTTGATTTGTGATGTTCCTGAAATGTGTTATCTAGACTGAGCACTTTCTGCACTTCCTGTATATAATTTGTTCTCTTTGTTTCCAATACAAGAATACCTTGGACATCTGTAAATACTTTTTGGTTGAATGAGCTGAAAATGCTTTGCAAGCATTTGTTTCGTAATTGCCAATAGGGCTATCCAAAGTGAGACATTGCATCAATCTTATTAATTTACCTCTGGCAGAATTCAAATCAGATGAAACATCTGTGGTTATAAACAAAGTCAGGCTAGTTCTAGTAGGAACCAAGTAAAACAGCAAAATAAACATACAAGCTGAAATAGGGGATAAAAAAACCCAACTTATCTAGAAAAAGATTGACTCCATAGTTGTCTTCTCCCAGCTCCCTGCCCCAAGAGAATAGAATAAAGAAATAGATTGTTTCTGCAGGGGAAAAAAGGGGAGGGAGGGAGGGAGGAAGGGAGGGAGGGGGGAGGGAAGGAAGGAAGGAAGGAAGGAAAGAAGGAAGGAAGGAAGGAAGGAAGGAAGGAAGGAAAGAAGGAAGGGTAATTTATATCCCCTTGTGTCTGGATTTCTTTGTAGGAGCAAGATATTTATACATAAACACCTTTGGCTTCGTAGTGATGGATATGAACGCTTTGTACGAAATTATTTCAGTATAAATGACATATTGGAAGTACTGTTTAAAAAAAAAACACAGAAAAAAAAAGAACCTGTTCACAATTATAGCTCCTTGGCTCAATATACTTGTCACAATAAATTGTGAAATAATTATGCTTCAACGTATTAACTTTGCTTGACCTTGTCTTAAAGATAATTTTAGATCAGAAACAAAATGTTGTTAATAGTACATTCTGGGTTATGATTTATATTATTTTGCCAGTTTATTGAATATGGATTCGATGTTAATAATACTCAGAGACATTTTCATAGACAGCACGGTTCTAATGAGAGTCGACATAGAATTTTTTAAAAAATCCCATTTCATGCAGTTTGCAAATCTGCCTTTTTCTAGAAGCTCGGCTTTACCTTTGTTTGTGTATTTACCAACACAGGGGCAAAGATGCAGCTTTTGATATGTGATTCAAATCCCTTCATTGGAACTCAGCAGGCACCTGATTCAGTGCTCTGTTTGGTTCCTTCCTTGATTCCTATGTTGTTTATATCCTGCTATTCTTGCGTCCCATTGGCAGAAAGGCTGCAGAGTACAAGTGCATTCCTTACAAGTAGATTCATCACCTTGAATGACACAATACTCGTGTGTTGCTTGCTGTGCTGGTTGAAGGATGCCCTGTGTCTGTCCTACAAAAGACATCCAATGGAGCCCATTTGTCATCCTTAACTCAGTGCCCCCTTTTCATACTTTAGGAGTTGCCCGTGGTTGTCTCTGCACCTCTACCATAGCATACACGTGAACTTGCATATTTACATATGTGAAAAGAAATGGAAACAGCTTCTAAAATAGCTGTACAAGCTTTGGAAAAGATGCACATGTTTAATATATGCAGAAAAGGTGCTCTGTGTGTGCATCCTTGCCTGGATTTTGAAACACCTGAGTCAAAAGATTTGCCCAATCCTGCCCTGTTTCTTCAAAAATAAGACCCAACCGGAAAACAAGTCCTAGCATGATTTTTCAGGATGCTCGTAATATAAGCCCTACCCCAAAAATAAACCCCAGTTAAGATCATCAGTTAAGGGACGCGGTGGCTTAGTAGGTAAGACGCTGATCTTGTCGATTGAAAATTCGGCATTTCAGTGGTTCGAATCCCTAGTGCTGCATAACGGGGTGAGCTCCTGTTACTTGTCCTAGCTTCTGCCAATCTAGCAGTTCGAAAGCACGTAAAAAATGCAAGGAGAAAAATAGGGACCACCTTTGGTGGGAAGGTAACAATGTTCTGTGCGCCTTTGGCGTTGAGTCATGCCGGCCACATGACCATGGAGACGTCTTTGGACAGTGCTGGCTCTTCAGCTTTGAAATGGAGATGAGCACTGCCCCCTAGAGTCGGGAACGACTAGCACGTATGTGTGAGGGGAACCTTTACCTTTAACATCATCAGCAGATGGAGGTGTTTAGTACTGTATTTCTCCCCAAATTAGACCTAACCGGAAAATAAGCCATAATGCATCTTTTGGAGTAAAAATTAATATAAGACCCAGTCTTATTTAGGGGAAAACACGGTAGAATTTAACAGATAGTTTTCATCCTGCTAGCTAGCCGAGAACATGCTTTGATGCATTAGGATCATTCTTCTAGGAGCTGAAATGTATTGTATTTAAACAAATATTCCTTTGGGGGAAAGGAATACCTGAAGAGAAATCTAAGTCACCTGGGCATGAGAGGTGATTGCATTTCCTAACGATGGCATTATCTCTTCACTTTGGTGGGACTTCTTGCCATCCCAAATTTCCCCCAGAAGATGTCAATGCAATTCTGTAGGAGAGCGCATTACAATGTCAGAACGGCATTAAATCAGTCTGCGGAGATGTCAAGGGGATGGTTACAAAATCAAGACAAAATGAAATGGTGTCAATGCGAGCCTGCAGAGACTACATTATCATGTCAAAACAAATGGAAATAATGTGAAAGTTATATTGCCGCTAATAAAGATGACACTATTAAAAATGCAAAGGATGAGGTAGACAAAAACCCTCAACTCTTCCTCCATTCAATTAAACAGTGGGGATTCTGGGATCGGAGGCTATATTTATTAATGTACATCTGGTGCTGTTGGGCTGTTGCTGGCTGAAGGCTCAACTGTCACCTTTTCTCATGTTGACACATTCAAGTAGTCTTCTCAGCAAGAAGCCTCATTAATTCCAGAGAGGCCATTCTTGAGATGTGATACGTGTCAATGTCAAAAAAAAATGGCAGAACGTGGTCCAGATGCAAAGGCCAAGAGTATTTCATCTCCCCCACACTGTTCTCCTTGACCTTGTTGAATTTTAAATAGATGTTCAGATGTTATAAAATTAAAAGAAGCGGTAGTGGGCATGTTGCAGGGTTTTTTATCAGCAAAAGCAGAACGGCAATGCTAATAAGACCAGTTCGGAGAGAGCAGAATTTATTAATGTGGTCATCTGGAAGGTATTCAGCGGTTAAATTGGTGCTGTGTTTTTACCTGGAGAGACCATTTCCATGATTAGCTTCACAACAATAGCTGCTCTTGGGTGAACTGTCCAGGCCGTAAGCAGAGGCTGCTGTAGGAATTGCTACACTATAAATCAGTGGGGTTAGTTCAATAGTTGCAGTCCAGCTGAGAGCAAATAGTTAGGCAGAATAATGAGACACACATCCCAGTCCCAAGATGGACCCACTTCATTCCATCAGGCTGAAATTAGCAATGGCAATGCAGAGACACCGAACTCCCTGTTGAACATCTGCAATCAGGAAAGGGTAGGACTCTGAAGCCAGCATTCCATTGCTGGCTTCGGAGCTCGGAATAGAGAAACAGTACACACGAAAGGATTCTCTCTACACTGTCAACAGTTAGGCAAAATGTCAGAACTTCAAACACAAAGTGAGATTGATATTAAGGAGGACACCTCTCTTATTGGCCTCCTAAGAGGTCATCTCATTTCAGATAGAGCTGATTGGCCTTGGTCAAGTTTTCAATTCATCATAATGTCCTGAAATGACAGTGAGATAGAACCTGATGGGCAGTTTAAAGTATCTAAATGCAGCTGCCTGGCAACATCTCAAGTTTTGGACCATCCAAATGATTGGGGAAGAAGACTGGCAACTTCCCAAGCAGTCCAGCTGCTGATATTCTTCATACTTATTCTGAATCCTAGCTGAAACTTGACTTGCAATAATCTTTGGTTATATGCAAATCATAATTGTTCTAACAAATGAACTGTCGCAACAACCACCACCCCCAACACACAATAAACACACATAGACAAAAATCACAGGTAAGGCTGTCTTTGACATAAACTGTTTCAACTCCTACCCTCAAAACGATGCTATAGAGGACTACACACCAGAACAACTAGACACAAGAACAGTTTTTTCCCGAAGGCCATCACTCTGCTAAACAAATAATTCCCTCAACACTGTCAAACTATTTACTAAATCTGCACTACTATTAATCTTCTCATCGTTCCCATCACCAATCTCTTTCCACTTATGACTGTATGACTGTAACTTTGTTGCTGGCAATCCTTATGATTTATATTGATATATTGACCATCATTTGTGTTGTAAATGTTGTACCTTGATGAAGGTATCTTTTCTTTTATGTACACTTTTATGCACCAAGACAAATTCCTTGTGTGTCCAATCACACTTGGCCAATAAAAAAAATCTATTGTATTCTATTCTATTGAAGAACCTAATTCAACAGGGAATTCATTGTTTGTAGTAAGATTGGGTTGCCTTCTCTCTGAAGATGATCTGCTATTGATTGGAGATATAAAACCGTTAGCCTACTGCTTGTTCTCAGAAAAGTTGAATTATAGTGAAAGGTGAGTGAATACTGCCTTATATCATGTTAGGAAGACAAATTCTAATTAAATGTTAGAAATCACTTCCTAACAATAAAACGATTTAAGAGTGAAGTCAGTGATCCAAAGAAGTAGTTGTTGTTAGTTGTGAAGTCGTGTCCGACCCATCACGACCCCATGGACAACATTCCTCCAGGCCTTCCTGTCCTCTACCATCCTCTGGAGTCCATTTAAACTCATGCCTACGGCTTCAGTGACTCCATCCAGCCACCTCATTCTCTGTCGTCCCATTCTTCTTTTGCCCTCAATCTTTCCCAGCATTAGGCTCTTCTCCAGTGAGTCCTGCTTTCTCATTAGGTGGCCAAAGTATTTCAGTTTCATCTTCAGGATCTGGCCTTCTAAAGAGCAGTCAGGGTTAATCTCCTCTAGAACTGACTTGTTTGTTCGCCTTGCAGTCCAAGGGACTCGCAGGAGTCTTCTCCAGCACCAGAGTTCAAAGGCCTCAATTCTTTGGCGCTCAGCCTTTCTTATGGTCCAAAATTGCAAAACCATAGCTTTGATTATACGCACTTTTGTTGGCCATTCTAATCTCTTGGGGGAATGATGTTCCAGGGAACATCAGGGGGTCACCATGGAGAAGGCCTTTCTTGTGGGTCCCACCAGGTGTATATCCCTAGGATAGAGGTGTCAAATTTGATTTCTTCGAGGACTGGATCAACATTGTAATCTCCTCTGTGGGGAAAGGAGCAAGGAGGGGGGCAGGACAGATACCTCCTGCAGGAGGCCTCGTGGGGCCTGTTTTTGGCTGACAGAATGCTGCTGGAGGCTGGGGAAGCCAAAAACGGGCCTCGCGGGGCCTCGCGGAGGCCTCACAGGGCCTCCATGCAGCCTATTTTTGGCCAGCAGAGTGATGCTGGAGGCCAGGGAGTCCGAAAATGGGCCACCCCACAGCCTGTTTTGGCCAGCAGAGGCACTGCAGGCCAGTCCTTTGATATTTCCAGCCTAGCCCTGTGGGCCAGATTTAAGCAACCGAATCTGGCTCACGGGCCTTGATTTTGACACCCCTGCCCTAGGGGATGAGACCTGCAACCCAGAATGTAAAATTTGTTACTACTGGTTCTGTGGGTGTGGCTTGGTAGGGGGGTAATCTGACTGGGTGGGTGTGGCCAACTTTTTTTTTATTTTTAAAAGCATTTTTTCGATTGAAGAAAAAATGCTTTTAAAAATAAAAAAAACCCTCTGATGATTGCGCGGCTCAGCTGGGCATGGGGGTGGGGGCAGGGATTTTTGCTACCAGTTCTCCAAACCACCCATCGCCATCGCTACCGGATCAGGCAATCCGGTCCAAACCGGGAGCATTTTACCCCTGCCACAACCTATTAAAAACATTTCAGAAACCAAAGATTTGACAGGAGCAAAGCACCCTTCAAAAATAATGTGTTTTTTTTTAAAGGAATCCCATCAAAAATTCTAATTTGAGAAAGATTTTGGATACAGTGGCTCGATATCAGTATCCATTATCTTTTTTTTATTCACTTTTTCTTTTTGGTTCCAGAGTTTTTCTAGATGAACCTTAAAGCAAAATTAGGATTGCTAAGAAAACATGGATATAAATGCATTAAAGTGGACCCCATGTCAAATGTATAGATCTCAAAGGAAGGTTATCACAGCTCCCCAAATATTCTCAAACCCCTCCTGGAGTGGTGGGAACTGAGTTATTTGTGAGGTAAAAAGAGCTGTTTCACTCTCAGGAGAGGAGGCCATTTAAAAACGATAGCTGTGCTCTGCATTTGTACATATTATATTATCATTATATTGATTTTGTTTCTTCTGGGGATATTGATTGAGCAAATACCAGTGCAGAAAATGAAGGCTTCATCTCTGAGTTTTAAAAAGGCACACACACACACACACACACACACACACACACACACACACACAAAGCAACCATGATCTTGCCAGCTGGATATAGAAAAAAAAAATTCCCGCTTCATGGTGTCAAAGGAATTTCTTTTTACTAAAGATGACAATGCAGCTACTTAATAGCAATAGCACTTAGATGTATATACAGCTCCATAGTGCTTTACAGCACACTCTGAGCGGTCTACAATTTCAGCATATTGCTCCCAATAATCTGGGTCCTCATTTTACTGACCATGGAAGCAGCGTTGGGTTTCACATTTTGTTACGACTGATTCGACGCACGTGTCCAGTTTGCGTGCGTGTGCCTGGCCTTCCACACGTGTGCTTTGCTCATGTGCACGCCTTCCACACATCTGCCCGGCCTTAAAAACATGCCTAAAGAGGATGGCATAGAGCTGGGGGTGGGTGGCCGGGCCCACCTGCATTTTCCACTATCAGTTCACCCAAACTGGTCTGAACCACCTGAATACCACCCTGGATGGAAGGCTGAGTCAACTTTGAACCCCATCAGAATCAAACTCCAGGATGTGGGCAGAATTTGCCTGCAATACTGCATTCTAAGCACAGTGCCACCAGGGCTCCTTAAGAGTTTTACCAAACATCCTACACGAAGGCAGTGTAAAACATTTAATCCCAGGGGATGGGTGCGAGGAGATAAACCTCCCATTGTCAAACACTTTGAGTTTAAAGGCAAAACAGTTTTTCAGAGAACAAGTAAGAGTGGAGACAACATCTGTCTGCAACTCTTCCTACTAAATGGAATCTTTTCCTCTAGAGTTTTTCTGGTGTCGCAAAAGTACGTTGTATTATCCTAGAAAAACATGTATCTTTAAAGAATTGGACATGACTGCCAGTGATACCCCACCACTTGGGTACATGGTCACCACCTTGCAAGATCATTTAGGACCTTACTATTTGACTTTCAGTCTGCTGAGACCATTGCTTACAAGAGAAAGACACAAATCCAGTTTTCAGTTGAACCAGCAGTCATAAATCTTTAATTTCCATAGCTACATCAAATCTCTAATTTGTGTCTGTCTGTCATCTATCTATCTATCTATCTATCTATCTATCTATCTATCTATCTATCTATCTATCTATCTATCTATCTATCTGTCATCTTTCTACTATCTACCTACCTACCTACCAACTACTGTATCCACTCATCCATTCAGCCATTTAAATAGTCTGATCAGCATTCTTAATTGTTTGAAAGCAGGAGATTATAGACCTTTTCCTCCAGATTGCAACATATGTCCAGTTACTCAATTCCCATGGAGTGCATTTCCATTTTTGGTTTGATTCCAACTTTTCACTCTGCAACAAGTAAAAAGAGAAGTTTGTTGTTCCCTTGGTTATTTAATGTCTCTATGGATAAATGCATAAGGAATAGTTTTATTACCATAACAAAGGAGTTGGGGGAATAAATGTGACCAATTTGTCTGCAGCCAATGCTATGCTGTTGGCTGAGCACCCAACTGATTGCTGCAAATGTTAGATGGGTTGTATAACACAAGTAGAAGAACGGACCTGAAAATTAACGGATCAAACTTAAAAGAGAAATAGAGTGAATCATTGCAAAATATACATAAATGCCAAAAGGAAGGAAGGAAGGAAGGAAGGAAGGAAGGAAGGAAGGAAGGAAGGAAGGAAGGAAGGAAGGAAGGAAGGAAGGAAGAAAGATAAAATGAAAAAGAAAACTCTAGAGCAAGTAGATAAATTTCTAGTTGAATGCTTACCAAGGATGACAAAAGGGATGGGGAAATTTTAAATAGTGCAAATTCTGCTAGAAAGGCCATGAATAAAGATTCTGTAGTTTGTTCAGGGGAATAAATGATTTTTTTAAAAAAAAATTGGACTGAAATGGTTACACAGAGAAGCATGTTTTGCCTATTTTCTTACGTGGGAGGGAAAGGTAAGTTGGGAATATATAAAAGTCAGTTGAATGCAATGGGAATGGGGCACTCAATATGTGAGTATGATAAAATAAGAAGGGAAATGGTTAAGAATGAATGGGTGCTGAATGAATGAAGACTGAATACAAAAGAATCCCAGGGATGAAAGTGATAGATTGCAATTCTTTGGTCATACAGAAAGCTTGAATGAGGATTGAATTGCGGAATCAATACAGAAAGGAAGAATGAATGAAGCGAGCAGAAGGGGAAGACCAAGGAAGTCATGGCTAAAAGGAATTGAGCACACCCGGAAAAACAAAGTTAGGAATTCTAAAGAAGAATGAAAGGCAGTTATGAAAGATTTTTATGAATGTGTCGAAAGCAAAGATGGTTTATAAAGATGCGCCATATGGAGAGATGGCGTGAAGGCTGCTGGAACAAATGAGATTCAACTACATTTCTTTTTCTTTTTTTCTTTCCTCCTGTCTCAATTGTTTTTCCATGCTACAGTACTTATTATTCTTTTTATGTACTTTGCACAACGTTGCTTATCTCAGAAGTGTAGTGGTTATGCCTACATTTTGGTGATTATTATTATGATTATGATTATAATTTTTATGCATTCAGTCAGGTCAGACTCTTGGTGATTCTATGGGCAAGGAGTCCCTCCAGGTCTTCTGATCTTGCATTACTTCTTTGAGTTGTTCTACGCTCTGGCTGGTGTCAGCTTTGATGATGGCCAACATTTGCATCCAACATTTTTAAAAGACGTCTACAGAGATTCTCAATCATCCAGGTCATGGTTGCCCCAAAGATGCTTTTTTTCAAAAAAAAAAATACAAACAACTGTACTTCCTTTGGTTTTTTTGAAGACGTTTTGCTTCTCATCCAAGAAGCTTCCATAGTTCTTCAGAACTATTCAGAATGGAAGAAGCTTCTTGGAGGAGAAGCAAAATGTCTTCAAGAAAAACAAAGGAAGTACAGTTGGTTTTTTTGAAAAAGCATCTTTGGGACATCTTTTCAAGAAGGCATTTGTTTTTTGGACATGTGATGTGTCACCCAGGAAAACATGGCATGCTTCACTTAATCCTACAGGGAAAGATTGAAGGCATACGAGGTCCAAGTAGAGTAGAGTAGAGTAGAGTAGAGTACGGTAGGGTAGGGTAGGGTAGGATAGGGTAGGGTAGGGTAGGGTAGAATAGAATAGAATAGAATAGAATAGAATAGAATAGAATAGAATAGAATAGAATAGAATAGAATAGAATAGAATAGAATAGAATAGAATAGAATAGAATAGAATAGAATAGTTTGAAGGAACCTTGGAGGTCTTCTACTCCAACCCCTTACTCAAGCAGGAAACCCTACACCATTTCAGACAAGTGGTTGTCCAACATTTTCTTAAAACTTCCAGTGTTGGAGCATTCACAACTTCTGGAGGCAAGTTGTTCCACTGATTAATTGTTCTAACTATCAGGAAATTTCTCCTTAAGAAATTAAGAACAGAAGAAGAACATCATGGCTTCAAAATCTAAGGGACTGGTTTGGACAAAACTCAACAGCACTTTTTCATGTGACTGTTGATAAAAATAGGATCGCCAACATGATCGCCAACGTCCAATGACAGATATGTCACAAGAAGAAGATTTTGCTCTTTATCAAGTTAATATAGTTATTACATACTCATACTCATATATATGCTTATATATTGTATAATTATTTCATGCTTATGCTTATATATACTGTGTGACAAAATAAATAAAATAAATAAATAAATAAATAAATAAATAAGACATCATCCCCTAAACTCAATTTATAAAAATAAACGTAGAATGACTGTGGTGAATTTCCTTCTGGAGGTGCTGTGACTTAAACAAGATCAGGCACTTTGACTGAAAGGTTGAGAGAGAGGGGGGGAAGGGAGGGAGGGAGAGAAAGAGAGAGAGAGAGTTATAGACAAGAGTCTGTGTATAACTCTCTCTCTCTCTCTCCCTCCCTCCCTTCCCCCCTCTCTCTCAACCTTTCAGTCAAAGTGCCTGATCTGTCAGTGACTGAGATTAGCAGAGGAGAACACAAAAGGAGAATCTTTCTCCAAATCTTGGCTTATATTCAACATGACATTCGTATAATAGTTTCCAGTAGTTACTTCCTTTGTTTCACCCTCCCCCGCAAAAAACCCCAAAAAACATCCACCTCTCCAACCCCTTTATCCAAATCCTCTTTTAATCAAGTTTTGTTGTCAATATACCCAGAGGTGGAATTCAAATACTGTAGCAGCTGGTTTGGCCAGCACTGGAAATGTGAGCACGCACCCATGCGCGCAGGTGCACGGTGTCACAAACCACAGCAATTTGCTCACGTGCACCATCCCTGCACATGCGTACAGCATCAAAAACACATTGATATAGGACGGGATTGTGCCCGGGCAGGTGGGCAAACCTGCAGGTTGCCACTACCGGTTTGCCCGAACCGGTCAGATCTGGCTGAATATCACCTCTGAATATACCCAAATGCATTCAGAGATTCTACCATTACGTGGTTTGTAATTTCTTTGATATCTCACTTTAAAAACAAAGTTACTTTGATACTGAAGTACAACATTTCCTGACCTTGGTGGCATGAAAAAAAAAAAAGAAGCCTGGAAACAAAGAACTTTCTCTGAAAATAATCAGTTTTTGAACAATGTACGAGGCGTAAACAGATTGTTTTTCAACCTCTCACCCATTCATTTCCATTTCTTAAACAAAGAAATAGGGAAGAACAAAGCAGATTAAATTCAACTCTCCGCTTCCCGCCCTCACCCTCCCTTTTTCTCTTTTATCATATCTGAATTTAGTGAAACATTTAGTTGCATGATTCTATCTTTGACAAATCTCTCCTCCAGCATTATTGCCCATAGGGAAACTATTAGCATCAGTTGACCTTCAGAACTAAGGATTTAATCACTTGGCATTCAAAGTGGTTTGATGGGCCTTAAAATGTGAAAAATTGCAGCCCAAATATAAGGTGGACCAAAAAAAAGGAAGATTGGGCATCGATGACCCAACCCAACTTCTGTTGTATAAAAAGCATAATCAAGCTAGATTACATTGACTCAGGGGTGAAATCTAAAAATTTTCCCTACCGGTTCTGTGGGCGTGGCTTAATTGGTGGGTGTGGCTTGGTAGTCAGGTGACTGAATGGGCATGGTCAATAATAATAAATAATAAAAATAATAAAGTATATAAAACTTGGGAGGCACCGGTCTACCTTCTTTAAAAATAGAGACCCCGGTCTACCAATTGCCTTTTACTGAGAGGCCCCGGTCTACCTTCTTTAAAAACAGACCCCGGTCTACCAATTGCCTTTTACTACCTTCTTTAAAAATAGAAGCACCGGTCTACTAGCTGCCTACAGCGCTGATCAGCTGTAGTCATTTAAGGCCATTTGCAGCTATATCATCACCGAGCGCTTCTGGGACAGAGAAGAGGAACAGCAAGGCGTGGACAGTGGGGGGGGGGCAGCGATTTTTACTACCGGTTCTCCGAACTACCTGCCCTCAACGCTACCGGATCGTGCGATCTGGTCCGAACCGGGAGCATTTCACCCTTGCATTGATCCACATATAATGTAGCATTCTGCATCCAACCGTGGTCCGTCAGAACTTTGGGAAGAGAAAGGTAGAATAAGATATATTGTGGCTAGAGACAAAAGAGAAGATTGCATTCCTCTGTAGTTCCTATGCAGAGCCTGACAGGGCTAGGAGTTAAACAAAGATAGGACACGATTCATCTCTAGAAGTCAATGGCTGATTATCTACATTTAGGTTATGGTTAGAGTTAGGGTCTTTTTCCCCGTTGCCTTACGATCTGCAGAGACTCAAATATATGAAAATGTTCTCTTTTCTCTTCATGCTAATTAGTCTTTTTTCCCCCTGATCAGTTAACATGATTGTTCTGATAAAAACCTGATGGATTTAAACTATGGATTTAATTGGTAACATATAGGTAGTCCCGAGAGTGGTGTGGTGATCTAGAGGTGGAGCTTTTGCCTCACAATCAGGAGGCTGTCAGTTCGATCCTAAGTAGAGGCAGATATTTCTCTCTCTGGGCACAATGAGAATATATCTGCTGAACAACAATCCTCATTGGCGACAGGAAAGGCACCCGGCCAGTAAACACTCAGCTCCATTCAGTTGCCCTGACTCCACCCCGCAAGGGATTACAGGGGCGTTAACAGAGGGAAAAAAGGAGAAAGATATGGGTAGTCCCTGACATACAATCACAATTGAGCCCAAAATTTCTGCTGCTAAGTGAGAAATTTCTTAAGTGAGTTTCGTCCCATTTTATGACCTTTCTTACCCCAGTTGTTAAATGAATCACTGCCGTTGTTAAGTTAGTAACATGGACTATCTGTAATTTGTTAAAAATATTTTTCAGTGCTTATATTTCTCTTAGCTAGTAAGTTAAATCCTACAGACACAGAAACATGGAGAGATAGTTTAGTTGCTTCCGAATCATGATTTTCAGACAAGCAGTTTAAACGCAACTACACTATGCAAGCTGCTTAATTTGTATGCTTGCCTCACTCTGGGTTCTAAGACGATTATATTTTTCTTCACACATGAAGCCTATGGTAACTATTGTAAGTTGAGGACTATCTGTGTTTGTACAGGACCTAGATTTACAGATTGTTGGCTTTGCATTGAGCAAATAATCTCTTATGAACAAAAAAGAAACCACAAACATTTGTCATCTAGTTACGCACACCCAACATATTACAGTCTACAACTGTTTATTTATAGATTTATTATCTCAGCATGATTAATACACATTTGCATCAATACCATAATGGAAGATATACTTGATCATACTATTTAGACTGAACAAGGACAGAGGTGGCATTCAGTGGGTCTGACTATTTCACTCAAACTAGTAACAGAAATCGCAGGTGTGTCCACCCACCTGCCCACCCACCCCAGCTCTGTGGTGGTTTTTTTTTTACATTTATATCCCGCCCTTCTCCGAAGACTCAGGGCGGCTTACATTGTGTAAGGCAATAGTCTCATTCTATTTGTATATTTATATACAAAGTCAACTTATTGCCCCCAACAATCTGGGTCCTCATTTTACCTACTTTATAAAGGATGGAAGGCTGAGTCAACCTTGGGCCTGGTGGGACTAGAACCTGCAGTAATTGCAGGCAGCTGTGTTTAATAATAGGCTTCTTACAGCCTGAGCCACACCGCGGCCCTATTCAGGGACATTTTTGAGCACAGCTGCATGCGCGGAGGGTGCATGCATGAACAAAGCGCGGAAGGCCAGGCATGTGTGCAGAAGGCAGGCGCGTATGTGAACCAGGCGTGCATGGGGCAAACCAGTAGCAACATAATGTGCAACCCACCACTGAACAGGAAGTATATTTCTTATGGACCTAGATTATAAACCATGTTTCTTTTATACCTGAGATTCAAAGAAAAAATATGTCTTTTTTAAAAAAAAAACAACAACACCAGTCCATGTTTTATTTTTATTTTTTTTTTTTATTTTTTTATTCAAAAAGTTTTACAAAATTTTTTTTCCCCCTTTCCCCTCCTCCCCTCCTTCGCAACCCCTCCCCCGACTTCCGGAACGAGCACAAGGTATAGTTAAAAGTAAAACAAACATATGCTAAAAAGTTTTCGTCCCAACTTAATTATACCCCTACAATCATCAATTCCTAACTTCCCCAAAAGCAATCAAAATAATACATCATAATCATTCAAAACAGTCTGATAACTCTTAGTCTGATATCTACGTTGAATATAGTCAATCCATTTTTCCATTCCTTTAAGTATCTTTCTTGCGTATTGTCTTTCAAAAGGCTGATATCTTCGCCATCTCAGCCAAATTGGCAACTTTCAATATCCATTCTTGTATTGTTGGTACTTCTTTTTCTTCCAATATTGTCCTATTAGTAATCTTGCTGCAGTTATTAGATTTAAAATCAATTTAGTCTCAATTACTGTACAATCCGTAATAATTCCCAACAAGAAAAATTGCGGCAGGAACTTTATCTTCTTTTCAGAACATTTTGTAAAATCCACCAAATTTTTATCCAAAAGGCCTTTATGTCCTTACAAGTCCACCAAATGTGAAAATATGTAGCGTCATCACAATTACATCTCCAACATTTTGCTTGCATTTCTGGATACATACGATAATTTTTAGGATCTAGATGCCATCTATAAAACATTTTATAAAAATTTTCCCTCAGATTCTGTGCCTGCGTGAATTTAACATTTCTAACCCAAATTTTTCCCACGTTTCCAATAATATTGGCTCCTGAAAATTTTGTGCCCACTTTATCATACAGTCCTTTACCAAGTCCCTTTCAGAATCTATTTCAAGTAACACATTATACAATCTCTTTATATGCTTCTGAGTCTGGTTTCTAATTTGCTTTACCAAATTTCCCTCGTTCTGCTCTATACCAATTTTTTGATCTCCCTTCCATCTAGCATGTAATTGCTCATATTGAAACCAAGTATAATTTTTCCCTTCCTCTCTTAATACTTGCAGAGATTTTAACTGCAAATTACCTCTTTCAGTATACAAAAGATCTTTATATGTAATCATTTCCTGGTTCTGTTCTATGTTTATATTTTCTACTGTATGTCTAGGACATGCCCATATAGGAACCTTATAATTTAGTTTATAAGAGTATTTTTTCCAAACACATGAAGGGCATTCCTTAGCACATGATTTTTTAAGGCCTTATCCACTTTTTTATCATAAATTAAATATGCATGCCATCCATATAACAAATCATAACCTTCTATATTCAAAATTCTGTCCTCTGTTAAATTAAACCAATCACTTATTGCAGAGAGAGCAGCTGCTTCATAATATAATTTAAAGTTAGGCATTTTAAACCTCCCTTTCCGAGAATCTTGAATTATTTTCATTTTAACCCTAGCTTTTTACCTTCCCATATAAATTTGTTAATTCCTTCTGCCATTCCTCAAGATTCTTATCTTTCTTAATTATTGGTATCATCTGAAGAGGAATAAAAATCTAGGTAAAACATTCATTTTAATAGCAGCAATTCTCCCAGCAAAGATAATTGCAATTTTTCCAAACAATCAACTCCTTCTGAACTTTTGCCATAAAACCTCATAGTTATTCTTATACAATTTCACATTTGATGACGTAATATAAACCCTAAATACTTAACCTTCTTTACAATTTCAAATCCTGTTACTTCCTCTAGTTTTTCTTTCTGTTGTCTGGCCATATTTTTATTATCACTTTTGTCTTTTCTGATTTACCTTAAACCCTGAGACATTCCCATATTGATCAATTATTTCCAACAAAGATTTACTAGAATTTATAGGGTTTGTTAAAGTAATCACCAAATCATCTGCAAAAGCTCTTAACTTATATTCATACTGTCTAACTCTAATTCCTCTATCTCCTTTACTTCTCGTATTTTATCCAATAATGGTTCTAGAGTTAAAATAAACAATAATGGTGATAAAGGACATCCCTGTCTTGTTCCTTTCGCAATCTTAAAAGGTTCTGTTAAGCTACCATTGATTATAATCTGTGCTGTTTGCTCTCCATAAATTGCCCTAATTATTCTTAAAAAACCATCTCCAAATTGCATCTTTTCTATTAATTTAAATAAAAAATCCCAATGCAATCGATCAAAAGCTTTCTCTGCATCGAGAAAAATAAATGCTGCTGGAATAAAATTTTTCTTTTCTAAGTACTCCAGTAAATTAACAATCTGCCTAACATTATTCCTCATCTGTCTCCCTTTTATAAATCCAGATTGATCATTATGAATTCTTATGCAGAATCAACATTAATCTATTAGCTATTATTTTAACAAAATCTTATAATCATTATTTAAAAGTGAGATTGGCCTATAATTCCCAGGTTTAGAACAATCCTGTTCCTCTTTTGGTATCAATGAAATAAAGAGGTTCTCCATGAGAATTCCCCTCCTAGTTGTATCTGATTAAATAATTCCTTAAGTGGACCTAACATCTCATCCTGTAAATTCCTATAATAACTAACTGTAAGCCCATCCGTACCAGGAGTTTTCCCCATTTTAATTGTTTAATTACCAAAATAATTTCTTCCGAGGTTATAGGCCGATTCAATTCATCCGTTTGTTCTAAAGTTAAATTTTTAACCTTATATTCCTTCAAATATTATCAATATCCCTATTCAATATATTATCTTTAAGATATAAATTTGTATAATATTCTAAAAAGCTTTTTAATTTTATCCTGTTGATATCTCTCTTTACCTTTGTATTCTATTTTTCTATAGTACGTTGTTTTGTCTTTTCCTTAAAGTGTATGCTAACCACCTACCAGGTCTATTTGCGTTACAAAAGTATTATGTTTGGCATATTGTATATTTGTTGCCACCTGATCAGCCATTATCATATTAAATTGATTCTGTAGTAACTTTATTGCATCTTTAAGTTTTTGATCATGTGGGTTATGTATTAATAATTGTTGTTTCTTATAAATTTCCTCTTCTAAATACCTACGCTGTCTTTGTTGCTTATTTCTCTGTCTATTATTAAGATATATTAATACACCTCTCATAAAAGCTTTACTGCAGTCCCAAACCATTTCTATCGATGTTTCATTATTCAAATTATAATCAAAAAATTCTTTCATCTGCTTTTTACATTGATTTACATTATCCTGATATCTAAACAAATTTTCATTTAATCTCCAAGTTCTTCTACCCTCTTTTCCATATTGCAATTCCATCCAAACAGGACTATGATCAGACAAACATCTTGGAAATATCTTAGTTTTCTTCACCCTAAAAAGCAAATCATTAGAAATTAAAATAAAATCAATACGTGAGAAGGATTGATGCCTATCAGAGAAAAAAGTATAGTCTCTTTCCTCCAAATTCCGCAGTCTCCATACATCTCTTAACTCAAAATCTTCTATCATATCAAAAAAGGATTTAGGCAGCTTTGCATGTGCAGGTATCTTCTTGGAAGAAGTTCTCTTGTCCTTTCGTGTATCTATTACTCCATTCCAATCTCCCAATATAATACACGATTTATAATCCCATAGGATCAACTTATCATATAACATTCTATAAAATTTTTCTTGTTGCTGGTTGGGTGCATATATACCAAGCAAGAGAGTCCTTTTTGTTTCTATTGTAAGTTCAATAGCAATATATCTTCCATAAATATCTGCCTCTATTAACTTGGCTGGTATATCTTTTCTCAAATAAACCACTATGCCATGTTTTTTCTCCAAAGCTGAAGCAACAAAATGTTTACCTAACTTTGAGTTTATTAGGTACTTTTGATCTGATAATTTAATATGCGTTTCTTGTAAGCAAATAACATCATTTTAAATTGTTTCAAATAATGAAATATTTTTCTTCTCTTCTGAGCTGAGTTCAAACCATTGACATTCCAAGTCAAGATTTTATTTGCCATTACTGGGCTGCTGAAGCCTTTGGGCAATCAACTGAAGATCGTCCTCCCGTATCTTGACGTGCTCCTCCCACCGCTTCTGTAGCAGAATCCTGAACTTTACTTTGAGTTTGTTGCTCCTTTTCTTTACGCTTAAGGGCTCCCTCGTCAGTCTTTGTTCTTGTGGTTGTTCCTCTGATGGTAACATCACTGGAATCACCTCAGCTTCCACACCCATTTGAGTCTCTTGAATTCTTTTTCTATTATTTCTATTTCAAATTTCAGCACTGTAGAAAGAAAATCTTTGGCCTTAAGCACTGTGTCAATACGATATCTTCTTCCCTGATAATACACTGTCAAGCCAACTGGAACCTCCCATCTAAATTGAATCTGGTATTTCTTAAGTTCTTGTGTAAAAAATGTAAAGTCTTTTCTATCCCTTAACATCTTGGGAGGATCTCTTTCAAAACCTTCAACTCCTGTTCCCTATTTTCAAGTTTTTTCTGAAATGCAACTTGCAAAATTTGATTCCTCACTGTTCTTTTCAAAAAATAAACCACGATGTCTCTAGGAAGTTTCTTTTGCCTAGCAATCCAAGAATTAACTCTATAAATTTTGTCAATTTGATAAGCAACCTCTTGTGGATCAAGTTCAATAAATTCAGCCAGAGCTTCTGATAAAATTTTTTTTAAATCTTCCCCCTTGTCTTCATTCAAACCTCTAATTCTCAGAGCTCCTTCCATCATTCTATACTGCATCACCACCACTTGATCTTCATTTTATCCAATTTGATTTGCATTCCCCATTCTATTTTCTATTTGTTGATTTGACTGAGCAATTTCTTGCACCTCCTCCTCCACCACCTCAGTCTTTTGCCAAACCTTGAAAAGCCATTAAGATATCTTCTTATTTTTTATTATTCTCTTTTATTTCTTCTCTTATTTTCTCATTATTATCCATAATCTCCTTAAACCTTTCTTCAGACACTTTCCTTGCTCTTTAATCAGATCTTCTAAAGCTGGTTCAGAACCCTTCTGCCCCCAGTCTTAGGTGGTTTAGTAGCCATTTCAGTTTTAAAATTCACAAAATATAAGTCTAGAAACTTCTCTTCCCTTTAAGTATAGGAGAGCTCAGTTCACTTCATTAAAATCCACATAACATTTCTTATCTTCTTAGTTGCACAGACTGTTTAAAATTCCATTCGTCATTTCACTCCCGTTCAGGCGCCATTTAGAGTCAATTAGAACAAAGGAAAAAAAATCTCTTTTTAGAAAGTGGAAGTCAGGAAATCAAAAATACTTGCAATCCAATAATCGTCCGCTTGCACTCATTCCGTCTGCTTAAAGAGATCCATAAAGATAAGACAATTAGCAGAGATGGACACCTTCTTCTTTTCCTGCTTTTGCAGAGACGCACTGAAGTCGGAGATGGCAGAAATATTTATGGGACCCCTCGACCCTTCGAAGCTCTGCTTAATTAAAACAAAGCCTCTGGGGAGGTCTACCAACATTCCTGCGCTCTTATCTTTTCTCTTTCATCCAGAGAAAAAGATTAAAGCCGGCTTTTCCTGGCTTTACGATGTTCAGTGCGGAGCCCCTTTAATTAGGGCTCAGCGAAGGGGTGGAGCCACCCGGAAGTCTACCAGTCCATGTTTTATAATTTAGGTCCATAAGAAATATACAAGGTGTACGAGCAAAATGAACCAGGAAAAATGTTTCATGCATTTCTCTCCTAAATACTGTATCTGATTCACCAGATTATTATTTAGGTCATAGTGAAGTTGCCTTCCCCCATTTGCATGTTGTGTGGCTCAATTTGCATTTTCAATATAAAGTGAAGCAGTACATATTTATTGAACCACTGGGCAGACTGAAATGGTGTTACAGTTGCTTTGATGCAATTCTTCAGAAACAAGGGTCTAAAACTCCGTACCTTAGTGGTGGGACTGGTATAACTTTAAATGTGTATAAATCTGAAAGGCAGAGTCATGTAAGGAGAGCAGCTGATGAAAAAGACAGATCTATTCCTGATTAAAGGGAGCAACAAATTTACAAAAGGTAAAGGTTCCCCTCGCACATATGTGCTAATTGTTCTCGACTCTAGGGGTGGTGCTCATCTCCATTTCTCAGCCGAAGAGTCAGTGCTGTCTGAAGACGTCTCCATGGTCTTGTGGCCAGAGGTGCTCGGAACGCTGTTACCTTCCTACCAAAGGTCCCTATTTTTCTACTTGCATTTTTAAAGTGCTTTCGAACTGCTAGATTGGCAGAAGCTAGGACAAGTAACAGGAACTCATTCTGTTATGCACCACTAGGAATTTGAACTGTTGAACTGCCAACCTTTTGATTGACAAGCTCAGTGTCTTAGCCACTGAGCCAATGTGAATGCAAATTCTTGCAGGGCCTACATATTTTACTAAATCTGAAAGCCATGCAGATAGGGAATAAAACAGGGGGCGGGGGGGAACGAGCTACTGAGCAACGCCAGAATTGATGGCCTTTCTTTTCCATAGAGTTGACAAGTCTGCAGTAAAATATCCCCATCCCTCCCATCTTCACTTCCCCACCCTGCACAGTTTGCTGTCAGCCTGTATTGTATGATGCCAAATCTTTGATGACAATTCAAGAGTGGGAGCACTTTAGTTAGACTCTTATTTGTGCAGGTTGGATCCCTTCAATCATCTTTCACACCTGCCCTGAAATAGAAAGCATAACCACGGCATCATGACTTGGACATTAGCGGATAGAACAGACTGGGGGGGGGGAACTCACCGCTCTTTGCAAAACAGCAGGAAGACATTCTGTTGTGGCTCCCGCCCCTGAACCTGGCCCCATGCCAGAAAGTGACTCAGAGCCCGGCCTGCTGCCAGAAAGTGATTTGGACAGTGAGGAGGAAGGGCCGTCAGGACTTACCTCGGAAGCACCGGCCTCCCTGGATCAGCTCCAGGAGCCAGAAGCAGGCCAAGTGAAAGAGATAACGAGGCCTCCTTCTCCTGACTCTTTCTCCCCCCAGGCCACGCCTACAGATCCAGCTGACAGCAATCAGGCTTGGCTCAATCGCAGGTTTCATAGGCAGGAGAGAAGGGAACGACAGAAACAGGGGAGGGGCAGGCATAGGAAGTGCTGAGTCATGGAGCCACACCCCACAGGATATAAAAGGCAGCAAGAGCTGGTGTGTCTCTTTGTATCAGGCAAATCCACGGATTGACTAGAGTTGAAGGTTGTGACTCACCAGCGTCTTGGCAGCTATCGAGGGCTCTTGGCAGATGCTGATTCTTTTGCTGCCAGAGCTGATAAGAGCTGGCTAATTAAGCCATTGTTCGGACGGAGGCGAGGAGGACACAACACATTCAGTACCAAGTGGAAAGGGCTGTATTCACCCTGCATTAACGGGCAGCTGAAGAAGTTGCGGGGATTCATTTCTATTTCCCTCCTGTCCTTTGAGCATAGCCCAAGTAATATGAATTATCATTGCCAGATTTTCTTAGTATTGAGACACCCTGGTTCTTCTTAGGGGAACCTAGCCTTATTTATGGTTCTTCTCCCTAGTTCTCTTCTTCCCACAGCTTGGTAATTGGCCATCAGCCCAAAAAGTTAAATCAGACTAAAAAAAGCAATGCCGCATAAGGTCAGGGCTGCTTTTTTTCTTTTCTTTTCTTTTCTTTTCTTTCTTCCTTCCTTCCTTCCTTTCTTTCTTTCTTTCTTTCTTTCTTTTTTCTTTTTGTAACAGTTATGGTAACAGATCTTGCAAGTCGGAATGTGCTCAGTCTTTTTTCTTTTATCTTGTCTGAGACATTTTCTCAAGTGATTGTTTTGGCCCAGGCTCAGGAGTCTCTTATCTGAACATTGCCTTCCTTAGGAAGCTGCTCTTCCTCATATCCTTCAAGGCTATTCCCTTTGCAGTAGCATCCAGCAGAAATTTCCCTCTTTCGCTTTTACCTTACTTGATCGTCATTGCACCTCGTTCAATGAAATTAAATGCCACCTTCAGTGTACATTATACATAAGAAAGCTATAAAAGTAAAACACAAACACACATTCTTCACATTCTATACAATTGAATTGAAAACCCCTGATATTGCATTAATATTGCACTATACAGTAGGTCGGCAGTTCAGCGGTTCGAATCCCTAGTGCTGTGTAATGGGGTGAGCTCCCGTTACTTGTCCCAGCTTCTACCAACCTAGCAGTTCGAAACCACGTAAAAAATGCAAGTAGAAAAATAGGGACCACCTTTGGTGGGAAGGTAACAGTGTTCTGTGCGCCTTTGGCATTTAGTCATGCTGGCCATATGATCATGGAGAAGTCTTTGGATGGTGCTGGCTTTTCGGCTTTGAAATGGAGATGAGCTCCGCCCCCTAGAATTGGGAATGACTAGCAAATATGTGCAAATGGAACCGTTACCTTTATACAGTAGAATTCAGTATAGTTACTGCTCTGAGATAGAAGCTGTTTTTCAGCCTATTTGTCCTTGTTTTTATTGTCCTGTACCATCTGCCAGATGGTAATAGTTCAAAAAAAAGGATGGCCAGGATGAGATGGATCTTTAAGAATGTTTGAAACTTTCTTAAGGCAGTGGGAGCTATAAAGCTCTTCCAGAGAGGGGATAGGTTTTCTATGGAAATTATGAATATGAATGAGAAATTGCACCAATAAAAGTAAATATGTTTTGTCAGTTTTGGTGGGAACTCAACTGTATAGCTGGTAGACACCTACTAGTAGCAAAGAAAACGGTTAGCCTGTACAGCCTGAAGCTCTGTGTTCCCTCTGAAAAATGCTTTGTGGATGTGGAGAACTCTCCAAAACCTCAGGGGAAGTAGAAGAAAAAGAGGATTATAAAATAAGGAAAGAATGGACAAAAATTATTCTGCCCACTCTTAAACTTAGTTCTATGGCAGGAAGCTACCTCTTTCATGAAAATAGAGAGGTCCTCCTCCTCCTCCTCCTCCTCCTCCTCCTCCTCCTCCTCCTCCTCCTCCTCCTCCTCCTCCTCCTCCTTTTCCATTGCAGGAATAATTATTAGCTTTACTAACATCATGAAAAATACACAGCCTGAAAAAGATGGAGTATCACAAACTCCTTAATAGAGGGGTGTCAAACTCAAAGTCAGAGCCAATCTGTGGGGCTGTCCTGGTCTACCCAGTGGGAAAAGGAAACATCAGGCCATCATAGCTTCAGCCCGGTCTACCCAATGCAAAGAAGAAGAAACATACCAGCAGTTTGGGGAGTGGCATCAAACTGGCCACACCCACCCAGTTGTCCATGGCCACCCAGTTGTCCACACCCATCCAGTCAGCCACGCCCACCTGGACCCCCAAGGTCAACCACAGCCCTGATGCGGCTCTCATTGAAATTGAGTTTGACATCCTTGCTTTGATACAATTTGGCTTTAGCCAAATTGGAATCTCCCACAAAATGCCGTTTTTCTTGAAAAGCAGAGGATCTGGTGTTGCTGTGGCCCTTCCATCTCTTCATTTCTTTAAAAAAAAGGGACTGAGGTCTTTAATCCCAAAAGCACACACTGGGATCTTCCTTGAACTACACACCATCAATCTCCGACGTGACAGTTTGAAAGTCAAGATGGATGGATTATTCAAGTAACTGCCGTTATTATGCAGCTATACATTTCTAGAGTGAAGAGATACAGTCTGTGTACTTTTCTGTGCATCATTTACTCTGTGCAATTATGGGATGCAGAAATAACACGTGAAGATTAAAAAGCCAGGTGGTTTACTTAGACCATCAAAATTGAAGTTACAGTTGATGGGAAAAGGAAGAATAGAAAACAATGTTACCAAGATACTAAGAACACCTTAGTACCAGTTTTATTGGCTTTATTACTGAATGCTAATTCACTCCTTTGTGCATATTTGCAGCAGCCATAGCTGAAGTGCTTTCAAGAATAGGCTGTTGGCCTCTTAATTTCCACTTAGACATGTTGTCCCTCTCTCTGATTCCCCCTCCCCCAATGCATTGAAAGAGGCACCATAAACCTCCTTAGCATCTAATCTTTATCATAGGTTCAAAATATATTTTATATATTCTAGAGAAGACACTCTTCTCTATAATTTCTTCTGTCACCACAGAAGTCCTATTGACAAATGAGATGGCACTTGTATTACAGGAGCAGAGGTGGGTTTCAGCAGGTTCTGACCAGTTCTGGGAAACCGGTAGCAGAAATTTTGAGTAGTTCCGAGAACCGGTAAATACCACCTCTGACTGGCCCTGCCCCCATCTATTCTCTGCCTCCCTAATCGTAGCTGATCAGGAGGAAATGGGGATTTTGCAGTAATCTCCCCCTGGATTGGGGAGGGAATGGAGATTTTACAGTATCCTTCCCCTGCAATGCCCACTAAACCATGCCACACCCACCAAGCCACACCCACAGAACCGGTAGTAAAAAAAATTGAAACCCACCACTGTACAGGAGTCATGTTAGTTAGCAGAAACAAATAGGTATCACATTCTAAGTAAGGTCAGTACTTTCTTTCAAAACATTTAAACTCTAGATTCAGGACTGCATGAAACAGTTAACTACAATTTGGAATGTCTTGGTGCTGGATTCTGTAACACTCAAGACTACTTCTCAGTTTATTTATTTATTTATTTATTTATTTTATTTGTCGTAACAATATATACAAGCATTGCATAAGGGGTTATATAATATATGAACGTATATATGAGGAGAAACGAGGTACTATAAACATATATATACATAGGGGAAGAAACAGTAGGACAGGAACGGTAGGCACGTTTGTGCTCTTATGCACGCCCCTTAGAGTCCTCTTAGGAAAGTGGTGAGGTCAACAGTGGACAGTTTTTGAGTAAAGCCTTTGGGGTTATGAGAAGAAACCAGAGTTTCAGGTAATGCATTCCAAGCATATACAATTCTGTTACAGAAATCGTGTTTTCTGCAATCTAAACTGGAGCAGTTGACATTGAGTTTAAATCTGTTGGTAGCTCTTGTGATATTGTTATTGAAACTAAAAAAGTCATTGACAGGAAGGACATTACAATGGATGATCTTATATGCTAAACCCAGATCCTGTCGAAGGCGACGAAGTTCCAAGTTTTCAAGACCCAGGATATCCAGTTATATCCACCCAACCTGCCATAGCAGGAAGGCAGGGAAACTTGTCTTCTAAGGAAGTATATCTGGCAGGTCCCCAGAGAAGAACCTTCTCTCTACTTCCACACTTTTTTGCAAGGACCTGAAGACCTGTCTTTGACAATGGGCCTGGGAAACCCAGAATGAGATGGTGTCCATCAAGTTGGCATGTTTGAATGCTTGTTGTTGCTGTGTGTGTGTGTGTGTGTGTGTGTGTGTGTGTGTGTAAGTTTATTATATTTTGTTGTTAGTTGTGTCCGACACATCATGACCCCATGGACAACGTTCCTCCAGGCCTTCCTGTCCTCTATTATCCTCTGGAGTCCGTTTAAGCTCATGCTGACCGCTTCAGTGACTCCATCCAGCCACCTTCTTCTCTGCCGTCCCGTTCTTCTTTTGCCCTCAATCTTTCCCAGCATTAGGCTCTTCCCCAGCGAGTCCTTCCTTCTCATTAGGTGGCCAAAGGATTTGAGTTTCATCTTCAGGAGAGCGATCAGGGTTGATCTCCTCTAGGAGTGACCAGTTTGATTGTCTTGCAGTCCAAGGGACTCACACAGTGGTGGGATTCAGCCAGTTCGCACCACTTCGGGAGAACCGGTTGTTAACTTACTGAGCAGTTTGGCAAACTGGTTGTTGGAAGAAATTTTTAGAGCAGAGAACCGGTTGTTAAATTACTTGAATCCCACCACTGGACTCGCAGGAGTCTTCTCCAGCACCACAGTTCAAAGGCCTCTATTCTTTGGCGCTCAGCCTTTCTTATGGTCCAGCTTTCACAGCCATACAGTGCAACCAGGAAAACCGTAGACTTGACTATACATTTATATTTTTATATTATATTTATTGGGTTTTTATTTTTTGTAAGCTGCCTAGAGTCCCTGAAAGTGAGTTGGCAGCCATATAAATTTTCCAAATCAATAAATAAAATTTATTAATAAAATTAAAACATTTGAGAGTTCCTGGAATCTTTTCATGGAATCCCAAGGTCAAGAAATAACAAAGGATGTATTTCATTTTCTCTTTGTTCATCTGATATTTAGTCCTGGAATGGTTTTCAATGAATTTTAAATGTACTGTATATTGTATGTCCTTAACCATCAAAAGGGAGTTCTGGAGTTCTGGAAAAAATGAAATAGCATTCCAAACTGGTAGATTAAGGACTACCAATAAAACTATCCGGACGTGTCTATTAATTCACCAGGAGCCATTATCTTTTTTGCACTGTTCCTCAGCAGTGGAAATCCTGTGCAAATGGCTAAATTGCAATTCATCAATCCAAGTAGGTATATAATGTATAACCTCAATGTATAATGTTTGCTTTCTGCATTAATACCCAGGGTGGAAATGAATAGATCTCCCTGGAGCCTTCATAAGCTAATTGAAGAAATGTTATGAATTACACAGTGGTGCTCAAAATTACCTGTTTGCTGCCATTCGCGATATAGCAGATAGATGGGTGACTTGTAGTTATGCAAGGGCCAAGAAGGCTGAATTCTTTTGCCAAAAAATCAGCCTAAATTTGGAAATCATTCAAAGTTCAGAAATGACTTTTTATTTATTTTATTTATTATTTTAATTTCTATACTGCCCTTCTCCCAAAGGACTCAGGGTGGTTTACAGCCAAAATAAGAACAGCAGATACAAAAGTTAAGAACAAATTTAAAAGACAAAAATTCAAAATTGGCTAGGAACTATAAACATCCAATAAAAACCCATTTAAAAAACCATTAGGCCAGTCCTGCGTGATAGAACAGAAACATTTTCAGCTCACTTTGAAAGGTCTGGAGATCAGGGAGTTGGTGGATCCCTGGTGGTAGCTCGTTACAGAGGGTTGGAACCCCCACAGAGAAGGCCCTCCCCCTGGGGGTCACCAGTCGACATTGTCTGGCCGACGGCACCCATAGGAGACCCTCCCTATGGGAGCGCACTGGTCGGTGGGAGGCCACCGGTAGCAGCAGGCGGTCCCGTAAATAACCCGGTCCTGTGCCATGGAGCACTTTAAAGGTGGTAACCAACACCTTGAATTGCACCCAGAAGACCACCGGAAGCCAGTGCAGCCTGCGCAGGAGAGGTGTTATATGGGAGCCACGAGTCACTCCCTCTATCACCTGCGCGGCCGCATTCTGAACCAGTTGGAGCCTCCGGGTGCTCTTCAAGGGGAGCCCCATGTAGAGAGAGTTGCAATAGTCCAGGCGGGAAGTGACGAGCATGTGATTGACTGTGCATAGGGAATCCCGGTCTAAGAAGGGACGCAACTGGCGTATCAGGCTAACCTGATAGAAAGCTCCTCTGGCGACGGCCATCGTGTGCTCTTCTAATGACAGTCGTGCATCCAGAAGGACGCCCAGATTGCGGACCCCCTCCGTTGGGACCGATGACTCGCCCCCCCCCCCACAGTCAGCGATGGAATCAGCTGATTATACCGGGATGCTGGCATCCACAGCCACTCAGTCTTGGAAGGGTTGAATCGGAGCCTATTTTTCCCCATCCAGACCCGCATTTGATGTCTGATGTCTGATGTCAAGTTCAGAAAAAAAGTGATTGTCTAGGATAGTGATGCCTAACCTTTTCCGGACTGAGTGCCCAAAGCACAGGCATACATGTGCAAATACATGCACACTCACCCGAACCCCCAAAATGCAAAGTGTGTGTGACTCCTGTGCATGCACCCCAACTCTCATGCATGCATGGGTGGGACCCCCCATATGCGTCCGACCCCCGTACATGTCCGACACAGACCCGAAGACCAGCTGGCCAATGGCAGGACCATGCACATGACAGTGGACCTGAACTGGGGTGACGGCTTGCGTGCCATTAGAGAGGGTGCTGTGTGGCACCTCTGGCACATGTGCCATAGGTTCATGTGCCATTACGGGACTAGGATGTATTTGACTGTATTTCAACAAAAGGATGTCCAACAATCCTCCCATTCTTTCTGTCCATCTCTTTCTCTAGGGACTGTGACTGTTGTGGTCCACCAGCAGCCTGCGGAGCTGGCAGTGGAGTTGGACAGTGAGGAGGCTGGGGAGGACAATGGGTCAGTCCTAGAGTCAGGGGAAGGCCCGAACAAGGGCTGTGTGTCAGAGGCAGAAATGGGGGTAGGACCATCTGGGAGCGATGCGCGGACTCAGGAGCCTCCAGAGTCGGACAACAGAGAGGCAGAGGAACAGGAGCCCGTTCCTAGTGCAGGCATTTGAAGAGCTACCAGAAGTCAAGAGCAGCTAAAGCAAAAAGGACGAGTCAGGAGTAAGGCCAGGAGGTGATTGGCCCCTTCCATAAAGCTTAAAAAGAGCAGCAACGGCTCTTGGGTGTTTTGTAGGAAAGCAGCGTTGCTGCAATTGTTTCTCATCTCCTGTTTCTGAACTTGTGGGGTTCTTGGCAAGAAAAGCCTTTGGCAGGGTGCCAAAGAAGACAAAGGTTTGTGATAGGGCCGAAGGACTTTTTCTGAAGGACTTTGTTTTGGACTTAATTTGGACTAAGCTGAGAATGAAGTAATTCTCAGCTGTTCTAATAAAATATGTTTGCTTAGGACTGATTGTGTCTGGTGATAACTACTTGGGCCTAGGTCACAACAATGACAAGCAAAAGGAGATAGAAGAGAAAGTCAGGAACAGTCCCCTCTGGTGGTTCTTTCATGGATGGACATTTGCTCTGCAGATATTTCTCTTGAGTTCTACCTGACTGTAGCCATTGTTGAGGAACAATTGTTGAGGAACATCTCCCAAAAGCTATGCCTGCATGGGTAAAGATACATGGGAAGATCTCCATGGTGGATGGTGTCAGTGTGATAATGTTTGAGAGAAATATTGCACCAACTTTTCCATGTCAGCCCAAGATTCAGGCTTTACAGTGCTCACCTTATAGAAGAAACAAGTATTAGATATTTCTAAAGCTTAAATTTCTGACAATCATAAATCTGTGACTTTGCTCTCTCTCTCTCTCTCTCTCTCTTTAAACTAGAAGAGATATTATTTAACCTGGGTTATTCCATTCTGTGATTCTCATTATTTTTAAAACCCTCTGAAGATTTTAAACATCCTTTTGTTGAAATGCAATCAAATACATCCTAGCCAATCATTATTATTATTTTTTACTTCTAAAACCTAACTTCCTTATTACCAAGCAGTTCAAGTACTCATCTGTAAGCAAAACTTAATGTTTTCCTAATTAATACAGATCATATACCTGAAAGAGAAAGTTTATGTCCTATTCACCCCCGATTCTAGACTGATGCTTCATGGATAACCTTTCATAGAATGAGGTAGGAATTATAGAACATATGAGGTATCACAACAACGTCTTCTCTGCAATCTGGCTTCTTAAGAATTCTCCAAATCCAAAGAACTCTTTTGTTTCTAGTTAAAAACTTTTTATTTGGAACAACAAAACTACGACTTGGAAACCACTTCTGGACTTTATTTATTTTATTTTATTATTTTATTTATTTATTTATTTTGTCACAACATCATATAAAAAGATTTTATAGTATATAAACATATATATGAGTAAATATTGGGAGGTATAAGCATCTATATATATATATATAGGAAGAAGAAAAGAAAAACAATTGGACAGGAACGGTAGGCACATTGTGTGCTTATGCACGCCCCTTATGGTCCTCTTAGGAATGGGGTGAGGTCAATAGTGGAAAGTTTTTGGTTAAAGCTTTTAGGATTATGGGAAGAGACCACAGAGTCAGGTAAAGTATTCCAAGCACTGATGATTCTGTTACAGAAGTCATATTTTCTGCAATCTGGATTAAAGCGGTTAACATTAAGTTTAAATCTGTTGGTTGCTCCTGTATTATTGCAGTTAAAGCTGAAGTAGTCTTTAACAGGAAGGACATTACAATAGATAATTCTATGAGTTAAACTTAGGTCTTGTCGAAGGCGACGGAGTTCCAAGTTTTCTAAGCCTAGGATTTCAAGTCTGGTGGGATAAGGTATTTTGTTGTTTTCAGAGGAGTGGAGAACTCTTCTTGTAAAATATTTCTGGACTCGTTCAATTGTATTGATGTCAGAGATGTGGTGAGAGTTCCAAACAGTTGAAACTTTGATTTGGGGTTTTACTGATTAGATAGATCTGCTGTTACAGAAATGGTTAGTTTATACTATTATGTAAAAGTAAAAAGTTGAGGTTTGATGTTACTGTTTTATACTAATGCACCAGAGGGAGTTGGAAGACAATGCCTTTTTTTTCTCCCTTCTTTACTACATTTCCCCTTTCTCTCCCTTATTTTTTCTAGTATTTGCTTTCATATTTTCGTATCCTATTTTATAATCTAATAAAAAAACAACAACTGCAAACTGGGGGAAAAAAAGAATTCTCCAAGCCTGGCAAACTGCATTTGTAAATATCCCTAAGCAATGTGGAGAAAGAACTTGCCTGAGATGAGTTCCTCAAGGAAGATCATTTATTAGTGAACCCTGTGTGTGTTGTTTGTTTATTTGTACTCACTGTGCACATGAAAAACATTAAGGACCAGCTCAGGACCTTTTTCTGCCTGGCAAAATGATGAAAGGGTACCTTCTGAGTTACCGCCAGTTTTACAACAAGAGCATATTCACAACCAGAGCTAAGTTTCAGGCTACTTTAGGAAGCAGAGGACACAATGTGTAAGAGAAGAGAAGGGGAAAATCCAAACAGTTCATGAGACCACTGTCTTCCTGCTATCTGCACTTTGAGACCATGGCTTCAGATTGCTGAATAAAAATAGAATAACAGAGTTGGAAGGGACCTTGGAGGTCTTCTAGTCCAACCCCCTGCCTAGGCAGGAAACCTACACCACTTCAGACAAATGGTTATCCAACATCTTCTTAAAAACTTCAAGTGTTGGAACATTTGCAACAGCTGGCGGCAAGCTGTTCCACTGATTAATTGTTCTGTCAGGAAATTTCTTCTTAGTTCTAAGTTGCTTCTCTCCTTGATTAGTTTCCACCCATTGCTTCTTGTCCTGCCTTCAGGTGCTTTGGAGAATAGCTTGACTCCCCCTCCTTTGTGGCAGCCCCTGAGATATTGAAATACTGCTATCATGTCACCCCCTAGTCCTTCTTTTCTTTTCATTAAACTAGACATACCCAGTTCTTGCAACCGTTCTTCATATGTTTTAGCCTCCAGTCCCCTAATCATCTTAGTTCTCTTCTCTGCACTCTTTCTAGAGTCTCCACATCTTTTTTACATCATGGCAACCAAAATTGAATGCAGTATTCCAAGTGTGGCCTTACCCAGGCATTATAAAGTGGTATTGTTACACTTCACATGATCTTGACTCTCTCCCTCTGTTGATGCAGCCTTGAACTGTGTTGGCTTTTTTGGCAGCTGATGCACATTGCTGGCTCATATTTATATGGCTGTCCACTAGGACTCCAAAATCCTTCTAAGAGTTATTACTATTGAGCGAGGAATGATAGAACTTCTCTGAATGTGCCTTACTATAGTAAGCTAGGTAATGCATTTATTTGTAAATAGCTAGGCCTTTATATTATACTCTTCCAGTCTAAATGTGCAAAAGCTTCTCACTAAGAGTTTAAAATTAATACCCTTATCAAGATGTTGTCAATACATGTTGCTCCGAGATGTAGACTGGATGAAAAGTCTACCTTTAAACTGTTGTCAATGCATGTTGCTCCGAGATGTAGACTGCACCAACAGGAAAACAGGAGACAAATATCTTTTGGACTCTGTGTAGGTTGCTGCCTTATGACTACCTTGAGATCGTGATTCCTATGGTTCTGCCTGGAAAGGATCTATGTGTTGTGGTCCGCCAGCAGCCTGCAGAGCTGGCAGTGGAGTCGGACATTTAGGAGGCTGGGGATGACAATGGGTCAGTCCTGGAGTTGGGGAAGGCCCGGACAAGGGCTCTGCGTTGGAGGCAGAGAAAGAGCCAGGGCCATCTGGGAGCAATGCATCTGGGAGCAATGCCATCTCCGGAGCCTCTAGAGGTGGACAGCAGAGAGGCAGAGGAACAGGAGAAGCCTGTTCCTAGTGCACGGATGGGAAGAGCTGCCAGAAGAAAGAGCAGCTAAAGCAAAAAGGATGACTTGGGAATAAGGCCAGGAGATGACCAGCCCCTCCCATAAGGCCTAAAAGAGCTGCAACGGCTCTTGGGTGCTTTGTAGGAAAGCAACGTTGCTACAATTGTTTCTTGTCTCCTGTTTCTGAACTTTGTGGGGTTCCTGCCAAGAAAAGCCTTTGGCAGGGTGCCAAAGAATACAAAGGTTTGTGGTAAGGCCGAAGGACTTTTTCTGAAGGACTTTGTTTTGGACATAATTTGGACTAAGCTGAGAATGAAGTAATTCTCAGCTTTCTAATAAAATAAGTTTGTTTAGGACTGATCGTGTCTGGTAATAACTACTTGGACCTGGGTCACAACAGTATCATTCCTTCTCTGAAGAATGGTAAACCAAGATTGAAGAACATGTTTTGGGGTCCACGATAACTTAATACATGAAGAAGAAAATGCCCTTGAATTTATTTCAAATTAAAACCATTCTTAGACTGACATGGCTCTATAACTCATATAAAATTTGGTTTTCTTCTAAGTACAGAACCTACGTTTCCTTTCATTCCTGATATTTAAAGCAGAACAAGTTCTCAGTTTTGACTCCATCTATTTGCAGCTTGTAACATTGTTAATTTATACTATGTTGAACATAGTTCCCGATAGTCGTTCTTGTTTAAAGCTTATTAAAAGTGATTTTCAGTGTTGAGAAGTAACATATTCAGTCATTCATAACTAATGATATAGTAGAAAACTACAATCACCTCCTTGACATTTTTAGAAGCCTTATTTACTCGTTTGGGCTTTACTCATTATTCTTAATTGTTCGCTATTTTTGGTTGTGGAGAGATTTTTTTTCTAAAAGGCTTAATAAGATATTTAAAAAGTGAAGGTTGCTGGTTATGCTAATCCTTATTGTTAATGTTGTGGAACAAACAGGACAACTGAAGACAAGATTTTGGCTGGCGGACGCCAAAAAGATCAGGATATGGAAAAATCTATTACAATATCCATATGCTTATTTCTTTTCCAGTAGCTGCTAGATTAATTTTAGCATTCTTTCCTTCTTTCTTTCCGTAAGGTTTATTTACTTATTTAAAAAAAACACAATTTCTAATACATATGGATAACATATTCTGTGAAAAGTACCCAATCTAGTCTCCACTAACCAGAACAGAACAGAAGAATAGAATAGAATAGAATAGAATAGAATAGAATAGAATAGAATAGAATAGAATAGAATAACAGAGTTGGAAGGGACCTTGGAGGTCTTCTAGTCCAACTCGCTACTCAAGCAGGAAACCCTATACCATTTCAGACAAGTGGTTATCCAATCTTTTCTTAAAACTTCCAGTGTTGGAGCATTCATAATTTCTGGAGGCAAGTTGTTCCACTGATTCATTCATTCTAGCTGGATGTTGGGGAAATTTTTCCTTAGCTCTAGGTTGCTTCTCTCCTTGATTAGTTTCCACCCATTGCTTCTTGTCCTGCCTTAAGGTGCTTTGGAGAATAGTTTGAATCCCTCTTCTTTGGGGCAACCACTGAGATATTGTAACATTGCTATCATGTCACCCCTAGTCCTTCTTTTCATCAAATAAGTTGACTTTGTAAATATTCAAATAGAATGAGACTATTGCCTTATACATTGTAAGCCGCCCTGAGTCTTCGGAGAAGGGCGGGATATAAATGTAAATAAATTTAAAAAAATGTCTATTATTTTTAAAACCTTCAGCACGTTGGCATTAAAAAGAAGAATATAGTAGATTTGTAAGTTGATTGTAGTCTATTTGAAAGTCAAGTTCTGCTTTAGAATAATATCGGAGGATAGCTTTTTAATACCTTCACAAATACATGGCCTTCTTAGATTTTTTATACTAATCAGGAATCAGCTGATGTCACATGTTGTTGAAGTCCCTCTGTGAAATAACTATTGTCCGCTTCATTCAGTGACCATAAAAAGTATTCTTTGCAAGGTCTTTTATGACTCCATTGACAAACATTCAAGGAACAGGAGGATGAATTATATCTAATTCCTACTTGAATTACTCTTAAAGCTTTTTTTTTTTAGATTTTTTGCTAAAAATAATAAGAAAATGCACAATTGTACTTCAGCTTCTGCATCACTTAGCTCCATACCATAAATATTTTTGTTCATTTTGAATCTTTCCAATAACTGGTAACAAGAACACAATTGACAAATATATCCTTAGGCTGTTAGTTGCTCTTTTGATGACTTTCTGATAATTCTGCTACAGAATTTACAGACCTTGGAGTTTTCATGTCAAATGATCTAAGTGCCAAAGCCCACTGCAAATACATAGCAAAAAAGGCTCTAAGAGTTGTAAACCTAATCTTGTGTAGCTTCTATTCCAAAAACACTACACTACTAACCAGAGCATATAAAACATTTGCTAGACCAATTCTAGAATACAGCTCGCCTGTTTGGAACCCTCACCATATCTCTGACATCAATACAATTGAACGTGTCCAGAAATATTTTACAAGAAGAGTTCTCCATTCCTCTGTAAACAACAAAATACCTTATCCCACTAGACTTGAAATCCTGGGCTTGGAAAACTTGGAACTCCGTCGCCTTCGACAAGACCTAAGCTTAACTCACAGAATCATCTATTGTAATGTCCTTCCTGTCAAAGACTACTTCAGCTTTAACTGCAATAATACAAGAGCAACCAATAGATTTAAACTTAATGTCAACCGCTTTAATCTAGATTGCAGAAAATATGACTTCTGTAACAGAATCATCAATGCTTGGAATACTTTACCTGACTCTGTGGTCTCTTCCCATAATCCTAAAAGCTTTAACCAAAAACTTTCTACTATTGATCTCACCCCATTCCTAAGAGGACCATAAGGGGCGTGCATAAGCGCACAAATGTGCCTACCGTTCCTGTCCTATTGTTTTTCTTTTCTTCTTCCTACACACACACACACACACACACACACATATATGTTTTCTGAGGTTTTCACGGGTGTTTGTATGTAGGTCTTTGGTTGTTCGGGTTTTCTCCCGTGTAAAATTGGAAGTGTCTTGGCGACGTTTCGACGAAGTCTCATTCGTCATCTTCAGGCTTCAGCTTCGTGCTTCTGGGAGCAATGTGTGATCGCAGCTGTTTCTTCCTAGATGACGAATGAGACTTCGAAACGTCGCCAAGACACTTCCAATTTATATATATATATATATATATATATATATATATATATATATATATATATATATATATATATATATATATATATATATATATATATATGTATATGCTTATACCTTTATATACTATATAACCTTTCTGTATGATAGTTACATATATTGTTGTGACAAAATAAATAAATAAATAAATAAATAAATAGAACCAGAGGCAGTATTCAGCTGGTTTGGTGGTATTCAGCCGGTTTGGACTGGTTCAGCCAAATTGGTCGCAGAAATCGTGGGTGGGCTTGCCCATCATATTTAGGCATGTTTTTGAGGCCGGACACATGCGGGTGCATGGGCGCACGCACCAGCAAAGTGCATGCATGAAAGACCGGACGCATGCGTTGATGGGGCATGCTCACATTTGCAAACCAATAGGGAAAATAAGTGAGTACCTCCCCTGGCTCCACACCATAAATCTTTTTGTTCATTTTGAATCTTTCTAATAACTGGTAAGAAGAACACAACTGACAGATATATCCTTAGGCTGTTAGTTGCTTAGTTGCTCTTTTGATGACTTTCTGATAATTCTGCTACAGAACCGTTTGTGTTTGTTCACCCTTTTCTCTTCGGCACAAAATTTCCCATGCTGAGATTCACAGAGATATTTTCGGGTGCAACCTAGGTTTACATCTCTTCCGTGTCCTCAATCGGGAAGGTCTAATAAAATATTTTTTTTGAAATCCACATTAACTTTGACTTCAAATATCCATGCTATCCAAATAAACCTCATATTGAGATCTTCTGAATCAACCATCTATCTAAATTTATATGGCAAGGGGAAAAAAAAAACATGACTTAAATATAATTTGTTACAGGATGCAAATGAAAGAGGAGAATTTGGTTTATTGAAAGTGTACTTGTTGTTTTGGTCTGAATGAAAGGATTGATTTGATAAGAAACAAGAGGCTTTTAACTCATGGAGGGTTCCCCCCCCACTTAGCATATAAATTTAAATAATATTTTTCTGCCTTTGTTTAAATTGTACATCAGTTGTCAAAACAGGTATCGTCTGAAACAAAAACATCATTCTTGGCAAAACCTTAATTTTTAATCGTAGAAATTCTCCCCAACAGTTACAATTGGGGTGGTATTTTATTTATTTATTTTTATTTGTTTTGTCAAACACATACTAAACAATATATATAAGCATAAGCATGAATTGAATACATAAAATGAATACAATTAAAGGGAACATTAGGACAGGGACAGTAGGCACGTTGGTGCTCTTATGCACACCTCTTACAGACCTCTTAGGAATGGGGTGAGGTCAACAGTAGACAATCTTAGATTAAAGTTTTGGGGATTTTGAGATGAGACCACGGAGTCTGGTAGTGCATTCCAGGCATTAACAACTCTGTTACTGAAGTCATATTTTCTGCAATTGAGATTGGAGCGGTTCACTTTAAGTTTGTATCTATTGTGTGCTCGTGTATTGTTGTGGTTGAAGCTGAAGTAATCATGGATTGTAGCAGATGATTTTATGAGCTATGCTCAGGTGATACCGAAGGCAGCATAGTTCTAAATTTTCTAAACCCAGAATTTCAAGTCTGGTAGCATAAGGTATTTTGTTGCGATCAGAGGAGTGGAGGACTCTTCTTGTGAAATATTTCTGCAAGTATTTCTGTAAGTATTCACTTACTTTCCCTACCGGTTCACAAATGGGAGCTTGCTACGCTCACATGCTCCCTGTCCATGAATGAGCCCGGCCTTCCGCACATGCGTTTTGCTGGCATGCAGCCTTCCATGCATGTGCCCAGCCTCAAAAAAGTGCCTAACTAGGATGGCATAGAGCTGGGACGGGTGAGCTGGCTCACCTGCGATTTCCGCTACTGGTTCTGGTGAAAAAGTCCAAACTGGCTGAATACCACTTATGATTACAATGTTAGTTTCTCCAATAACCTACCCTTCTGAATTTCATTCCATGTCATAACATTATTTTTTTGAAATGTACACAGTTCATGTGTCTCATAGACATGCACATATTTTACTTTCTTCTTCTTTTTAAAAAACAATTTTTTATTGATTTTTTAATTCCCTCCCCTACACACATACATAATTTATGAACAGAGTATTGGCCATACTATATCTTATACAATTCAATATATTCAAATATATTTTACTTAGTTACATTTTTTGCCGAAATATTCTTTTTTTCATAGTTTGTATTCATTTCCTAATATTTCCTTGCTGATTTTATTAAGTCGCATCTTCTTTCGCCCTCAAGTTCTAATTTTTCCATTTTCATTCGTATTCATTCACTTTCATTCTTTTTTTTTGACTATTTCAATTTTTATCCTAATATATTCAAATATATTCGGGGTTGTCTTTCTTCCATTTCATCTTTTCCCTTTCACAGCAGTCTTTTCTTCTCCTTTCGCTTCTTTCCGTCCCTCCTTTCTTCCTCCCTCCTTTCTTCTCTCCTCTCCTACTCCTTCTCTACTTCCTCTTCCTTTCTCCCCCTCCACCCTACTTCCTCTCTATCTAACCTTCTCTCCTACTCTTATTTTTTTTTTGTCACAACAGTATACACAAACAATTGTCATAGATAAAACAACATATCTTGAAGAAAATATATATATATAAGTAAAAAAATATGCATCAACTATATTAATTTGATATAATGAAGGGAACAATAGGACAGGAACGGTAGGCACTTTTGTGCTCTTATGCACGCCCCTTATAGCCCTCTTAGGAATGGGGTGAGGTCAATAGTAGACAGTTTTTGGTTGAAGATTTTGGGATTTTGAGTAGAGACTATGGAGTCAGGTAATGAGTTCCAAGCATTAACAACTCTGTTACAGAAGTCATATTTTCTGCAATCAAGTTTGAAGCGGTTGACATTTAGCTTGAATCTATTTTTTGCTCTTGTAATATTGCGATTGAAGCTGAAGTAGTTTTTATAGGAAGGATATTGCAATAGATGATTTTGTGTGTTAAACACAAGTCGACGGAGTTGTAAGTTTTCTAATCCCAGGATTTCAAGTCTGTTGGTATAAGGTATTTTGTTGTTTTCGGAGGAGTGAAGAACTCTTCTAGTAAAATATTTCTGGACTCTTTCTATTGTATTTATGTCAGAGATGTGGTATGGGTTCCAGATGGATGAGCTGTATTCAAGAATAGGTCTGGCAAATGTTTTCCCTACCTTTCCTCCTTTCTTCTTCCCTTTCTTTCTCTCCCTTTCTCTTCTCTTTCTCTTTCCCTCCTTCTCCCCTTCCATCTCTCTCCTTCTTCTTATCTCTCTCCATTGCTGTATTTATTTTCAGTATTTCTGGTGTCCAGACAACCCCGATTTTCTTATTTATTATATTTCTCAAACCTCCCCTCCTATATTATAGTTATTAACATTGTCTTCATCTTGTTCCATTTGTATCATACAATCAATTAATGCAACTTTCCACCTCTTATTTTCTTTACGTTTTTGTTCACAATTCAATACTCATTTTCTTCCAATAGTGTACATCATTTACTAGCATTTCAATTTTTTTAAAGATTTTATTTTTATTACATTTTTTTTCATAATGATTGTACATATTCAACAGAGCTGTGACATTATTGTATATTTCGGATATAACTTCCATATAATTTCTATATACATTATATACATCTAATCATCAATAGCCTTATATATATATTGTTTTCTATTTCTATTGATTGTCCATGTGTACCAATTTTCCCAGACCGCGTAGTATTCTGAATCTTCTTTTTCTTGTAGGTCTATGGTAAGCCTGTCCATTTCTGCACAGTCATATACTTTTTGTATAATCAGACTCTCTGGTAGTATGTTACTAAGTTTCCAATATTACGCAAATGCAATGCTTGCCGCTGTTAGAATATGCAAAATCAAGTATCTTGTTTTTTTATCTAATTTTGTCTTAAACATTCCCAAAAGAAATGTTTCTGGATTCAGTTCAATTTGGGATTTTGTTATATCCTGTAACCATCCCTGTATCTTAATCCAGAACTTTTTCGTTTCGGGGCACGTCCACCAGGCATGAAAGAAGGTACCTTGATGTTGATTACATTTCCAGCACTTTGGACTTAGGTTTGGGTACATTTTGGCCAACCTATCTGGCGCTAGGTGCCAGCGGTAAAGCATTTTATATTGATTTTCTTTGTAAGTACTAACGTTGCAATTTTACTCCATTTTAAATCTTAATTTCGATCTTTTATTTTACTTTCTTCTCAGTCAAAAAAACAAACAAACAGTTTTCTCCATCAGTTCTAGTTGATTTCATTTCATATATTTTATTAACACTTTTTTCCATGGTCGGGTTTTCAGTAAAACAACCCAGCAAAACACTTCCTCTTTCCTACCAGGATGGATGTGCTCCAGAATCAAAGTGAAGTCGAGGAAGATGCAAGGCGAATAATGTACCCTTGGGAAGCTGAACAGAGAAAGCCTTCTACTTTGGTAACTGAAATGAAAGTTGGAATGAAGAACGTTAAATAAGCATTAGATAATGTCTGTGTATTGAGCTTTTGGGGGCATATCTATGGGGGAAAAAACAATTTCCATGTTAAAAGCAGAGGAGAAAGGTCAGCAGCAATAAATATTTTGAAGCATAAAAGAACTAGATTCCGAATTTAGTTGCAGCTTAAAGGTTGTTTTGTACCAAATCCATGTCAGTCAGACTTTAAAACTAGGTTATAATCCATCTTCCTTCCTTCCTTCCTTCCTTCCTTCCTTCCTTCCTTCCTTCCTTCCTTCCTTCCTTCCTTCCTTCCTTCCTTCCTTCCTTCCTTCCTTCCTTCCTTCCCTCCCTCCCTCTTCCTCTCTTTTCCTCTTTCTCTCTCTCTTTCTCTCCCTCCCTCCCTCTTCCTCTCTTTTCCTCTTTCTCTCTCTCTTTCTCTCCCTCTTTCTCTCCCTCCCTCCCTCCCTTTCTTCCTTCCTCTTCCTCTCTCTCTTCCTCTCTCTCTTCCTCTCTCTCTTCCTGTCTCTCTCTCTCTCTCTCTCTCTCTCTCTCTCTCTTTCTTTCTTTCTTTCTTTCTTTCTTTCTTTCTTTTCTCTAGAATATAATCCTAAACACATTATCTGAAACTATGTATTTTAGGAGTTTTCTTATTTTTAAAAAAAGAACATTGTTTTTATTTTCATAGCACCCAGGTGAAAAATAATTCCAGGCAACAATATTTAGGACATTTGCAAAATAATAGTTAAAAACAACAAACACCAGTAAGGGGAAAAAGCAGCTGGTTTGGATCTGGGGCGGGTGAAGGAATAATTAGGAGTGAAATAATTCCTTTTAAATATGAAACGATATGATTCCTACCCTGCTTGGTATCGGCAGCACAAGCTTTCCTGTATGCATCAGAAGCCGAGTGTGACTTTTAATTGCATAATTACACTAGAAGCTGAAGTCATTTACACACAGAAGTTTTGGCTGATTGCCACTCATTTGTAGTGAATTTAGAGTTCAGTTGTAACATGACTGCTGCCTTCTCAGAGGAAGGCACAAAAAAACAAAAGAACACAGAAATTGCCTTCTGTGTGAGTATACTATATTGTTCTGAGTTCTTGTAGAGTAGTGTGTGTCTTCTACTACAGTGGATGCTTAGCATGATACAAGAGTAATCACAAGCTTCTTGTGTTCAAGTGCATGCCATAATGAACCAAGTAAGAACATTTCTCTAAGTCCCAACTGCACATTTTTTCATTGATAGTGTAGAAAGTTAGCACCCACTCCTTTCCTAAAAGAATGAAACATTTTGAGAAATATTCAAAAGGCAGAATATAATATTTCCCTGGATGAGAAATGGAGAAGCATGTGTTTTTTTTTAGAGGGAGAAAGCATCCCCCACCTTTCTTAATAGCACTTAATCAGCACTTAAGAGATAAAGGGATAGACAGCTCTATTCATAGGCAAAGGGCCTCTGTGGCTCAGACTGCTAAAACAGTCTGTTATTAACACAGGTGCCTGCAATTACTGCAGGTTCTAGTCCCACCAGGCCCAAGGTTGACTCAGCCTTCCATCCTTTATAAGGTAGGTAAAATGAGGACCCAGATTGTTGGGGGCAATAAGTTGACCTTGTATATAAATATACAGATAGGATGAAGACTATTGCTAACATAGTGTAAGCCACCCTGAGTCTTCGGAGAAGGGCAGGATATAAATGCAAATAATAATAATAATAAAAAAAGCAAAAACTGCCGCAAAAATCCATTCAAGGCAGGATATTTTGAAATTCCCTGTCCAAGAATTTTACACAGTAGATCAATAACACCTGCGGAACTGCAAAAAACCTGTGCTACTCGGAACATTGTATATTTTAAGAAAATACTTGATAGATACCAAGGATGCTGGCAGCAACCCGTATCAACCATCAGTGCCAGTTAATAATATTTGTGATACAGTTGACTGAGTTTCATGTTTAATGAATAAAGTAAATAACAACAACAACAACAGACTTTATTGTCATTGTACATCATGTATACAACAAAATTGGTTTAGCCTCTACTGATGCAATTCATAACAGAAAACACAAGACAACATGAATAGTATAGAGAACAATCCTTATACAAGTAATTGGGGAAAAAAGACTAGTCATACATTCCTGTATGTGCATGGAGTGATTGTGATTGTGATTAGGAGTCTGACAGCCAATGGGTAGAAGCTGTTTTTAAACTGTTTGTCCGGCTGGCTATGCTTCGATGTCTTCTGCCCGATGGTAGAAGCGAAAAGAGTCACTGACCAGGGTATGAATCATCCCTATGTATCTTCTTTACTCTGCTGAAGCAGAGTAACTATCGATGTCATCTAGTGCAAGGGTCTCCAACCTTGGCAACTTTAAGACTTGTGGACTTCAACTCCCATAATTCCTCAACTTCCTCTGGGAGACTTCAACTTCCTCTGGGAGTTGAAGTCCACAAGTCGTAAAGTTGTCAAGGTTGGAGACCCCTGATTTTTTGGTGTTAAGAGGGCAACCAATGGTTTCCTGTGATGAATTGATCACTCTCTTTAGTGCCTTCCTGTCTACAGCTGTTAGACAAGCATACCGTAGAGTATGTGAAGACACTTTCTATCATAAACCGATAGAAAGAAGTCATCAGACGTTGTTCCACCTGATTTTTCTGCAGGACTCTTAGGAAATGAAGTCCATGCTGAGCCTTACTAACCACTAGGGATGTGTTGTTTTTCCAGGTGAGATCTTGACTAATAAGCACTCCCAAGAATTTAAAAGAGGAAACCCTCTCCACTTGGGCCACCTTGATATACAGTGAAGCAGGTTCCTCTCTGTGCTTCTGGAAATCCAGCACCGTCTCCTTTGTCTTGCTAGTATTTAGATGTAGGTTGCTTTTCGAACATCTGGATACCTTCTGGACACCTTCTGGACTTTTTCCATGTATGCTGATTTGTCCCCTCCAGTTATAAGCCCCAGCACTGTTGTGTGATCTGCAAACTTTACTATGATGTTGGATGGATTTGAGGATATGTAGTCATATATATATATGGAGGAACGTTGTCCATGTGACATGACTTTGAAACTAACAACAAATACCGATGTTAGGAAAGAGGGATAGATAGATAGATAGATAGATAGATAGATAGATAGATAGATAGATAGATAGATAGATAGATAGATAGATAGATAGATAGATAGATATAGATATAGATATAGATATAGATATAGATATAGATATAGATATAGATATAGATATAGATATAGATATAGATATAGATTCCTCTTTCCTAACATGGGTATTTGTTATTGTTGTTAGCTGTGAAGTTGTATCGCATGGACAACGTTCCTCCAGGCCTTCCTCCATCCTCCGGAGTCCATTTAAGCTCACACCTATTGCTTCAGTGACTCCATCCAGCCATCTTGTTTTTTGCCATCCCCTTCTTCTTTTGTCCTCAATTGTTCCCAGCATTAGGCTCTTCTCCAGTGAGTCCTTCCTTTTCATTAAGTGGCCAAAATATTTGAGTTTCATCTTCAGGATCTGGTCTTCTAAAGAGCAGTCAGGGTTGATCTCCTCCAGGACTGACTACAAGGTTTGATCGCCTTGCAGTCCAAGGGACTCGCAGGAGTCTTCTCCAGCACCATAGTTCAAAGGCCTCCATTCTTTGGTGCTCAGCCTTTCTTTTGGTCCAACTTTCACAGCCATACATTTCAACTGGGAAAACCGTAGCCTTGACTATATGCACTTTTGTTGGCAACATATATTATATTATATATTATACATGTACACACACACACACACACCACATTGGTATAGGATAGATAATTATAGTGAAAGGAAAGTTCTCAAGGGCTCCGAACTGTGGCTTTGCAGTTTGAATGGACCTCCATCTCCATAATTGCTTCATTCTTGACCATGCTGTGTATTATGAGAATTGAGTCCCAGATATCTGGAGAGTGTCAGATTGAAGGAAGCTAACCTAATAATTGTTCTGTATTGCTCAAAGTATTAGAAACATTTTCTCTCTGCACACCCTTACACTGCTCTAACCTTTCTTTGAACCATTTACTGTGATCCTGCAGTCCATCTAAATTTCACAGGTTTTCCTTCCTTCTATGCTTAGTGCCTAACGGAGAAAAACAATTTATAAGACTGTAGGTAGATATTCTCAGATCATCTTCAGAATAATGGTTGAACATGATAGCTTCTGATTTCATAATAGAAACATATCAAAGAAACATTTGTTTAGTGTTTTTGGCATCTGTACCTATACTGAATTGTATTGCTATAATAAAATTAAACATTGTATAAATGCATTTGTACAGTAATGGACACGGTAGCTCAGTGGCTAAGATGCTGAGCTTGTCGATCGAAAGGTTAGCAGTTCAGTGTTCGAATCCCTAGTGCCCTGTAACGGGGTGAGCTCCCATTACGTGTCCCAGCTTCGACCAACCTAGCAATACGAAAGCACGTAAAAAAGGCAAGTAGAAAAACAGGGACCACCTTTATTGGGAAAGGAATAGTGTTTCGTGCGCCTTTGGCATTTAGTCATGCTGGCCACATGACCACAGAGATGTCTTCAGACAGCGCTGTCTCTTCGACTTTGAAATGGAGATGAGTACCGCCCCCTAGAGTCGGGAACAAGTGGCACATATGTGCAAGAGGAACCTTTATCTTTATCTATTTGTACAGTAGAATTAGGTCAACTCAATTCTGTGTCCTTTCAGAAGTTTCTCATTTGCATACATAATTTTTTATTATTTGCAAATCAATCAGAAAAACTTTGATTCAATTACCATTTCCTTCCTTTGTTTCCCTGTTCTGTAGATATTATTTTCATAACTGACCCCTAATTTTGCTTTATTAATAAACTGTAAGTAAATAAGAAACAGCTGTTGTTTGTCTCAAGATGTTAACTTTGTACAAATGGTAATTATAGTGTGCTTATGATTCTATTGACAATTAATGCTTGGATTTTTAAGAATTCAGCAAGACAATCATTGCAGGTGTGAAGAAATCCAATCTCTATGCATTTATTTCTGCTGTTTTCCTAGAAGCCATTTCCAGGAGTGCATTTAGACTGGTATTTATTTTATTTTTATTTATTTTATTTATCAAGTTTATTTACCACCTAACTCTGAGTGGTTTTTACTGAGTAGTGAAAATATCAGTTGTGATTCCCATTGGAAAACTGGCATGGAAGTTCTTCTAAAAGTTTGAGAAGATATTCTAGACACTGTTAATACTAGAAGTTCTAGAATCTCAGATATCACTGAGAACCAGGGGTGAAATCCTGCAGGTTCTGACAGGTTCTGGAGAACCGGTAGCAGAAATTTTGAGCAGTTCAGAGAACTTGTAGCGGAAATTTTGAGTAGTTCGGACAACCAGCAAATACCACCTCTGGCTGGCCCCAGAGTGGCGTGGGAATAGAGATTTTGCAGTATCATTCCCCTGGAGTGGGGAGGGAATGGAGATTTTGCAGTATCCTTCCCCTGCCACTCCCACCAAGCCACGCCCACAGAACCGGAAGTAAAAAAAAATTGGATTTCACCACTTCCGAGAACCTCAAATGAAGCTTCTGGGGAAGACAGTAATTTTTTTTTCTTTTTGATTTATTAATTGTGGTTAAATAAAGATGTTGCAAGCTCATTCTGGCCATCAACTGTACATATAATTGGAATTCTAGAAGGAGCAAAGGAAAGCAAATTTTATTTGCTTTATTGTTGCCTTGATTCAGAAAGAAAGCTGTAGGAGAATATTTAAAGGGAAAACACGACTAAGTGGAATATTTTCCAGCTTTATTTTTCTTTTTCAGGTATCTGGTAAGCTCTGCCCATTTCTTATGAGATTCTTTTTATTTGCTGTGAGAAATTAGAATGTAAACATGGAACACTCTTTCTTTGCAGGTAAATATTCTCCTCTCCTTCATTCTTTAGTAGAAAATTCCAATGTTCACTGGAAGGCAGACTACCAGTTCAAAAAGTTCGATTTTCCAGATGTTTTTCCTTCCCTTTTCCAGGCTGGCTTCTCTATTTTGAATTGTAGCAAAAGAAACCCACTTTGTGTCAATTTGTTTACTATAGACTTCCTGAGTTTGGACAAATCAAATATCCTTATTGCAATCTTTGACCAGCTTTTACAATAAAGAAGAGAAATAATTTAACAATCCATTATTAGAGGAAAAACAATAGGACAATAAAACAATATATGAAATTAAAAGTTTTCTGCACTTGCCTCACTTGGTGAAGATAGTTGGCCACCTCACATGTGATTATGGGGTTAGCATCCCTTAAAAACTAACAAACAAAGATCCACAGTGGTGCAGTGGTTAGAATGCAGTACTGCAGGTTACTTCTGCTAGCTGCCGCCTGCCTGCAATTTAGCAGTTCAAATCTCATCAGGCTCAAGGTTGACTCAGCCTTCATAACATAACATAACATAACATAACATAACATAACATAACATAACATAACATAACATAACATAACATAACATAACATAACATAACATAACATAACATAACATAACATAACATAACATAACATAACATAACATAACATAACATAACAACAGAGTTGGAAGGGACCTTGGAGGTCTTCTAGTCCAACCCCCTGCCGAGGCAGGAAACCCTACACCATTTCAGACAAATGGCTATCCAACATTTTCTTAAAAATTTCCAGTGTTGGAGCATTCACAACTTCTGCAGGCAAGTTGTTCCACTTATTGATTGTTCTAACTGTCAGGAAATTTCTCCTTAATTCTAGGTTGCTTCTCTCCTTGATTAGTTTCCACCCATTGCTTCTTGTTCTACCCTCAGGTGCTTTGGAGAATAGTTTGACTCCCTCTTCTTTGTGGCAACCCCTGAGATATTGGAACACTGCTATCATGTCTCCCCTAGTCCTTCTTTTCATTAAACTAGAGATACCGAGTTCCTGCAACCGTTCTTCATGTGTTTTAGCTTCCAGTCCCCTAATCATCTTTGTTGCTCTTCTCTGCAGTCTTTCTAGAGTCTCCACATCTTTTTTACATCGTGGCGACTAAAACTGAATGCAATATTCCAAGTGTGGCCTTACCAAGGCATTATAAAGTGGCACTAACACTTCACGTGATCTTGATTCTATCCCTCTATTTATGCAACCCAGAACTGTGTTGGCTTTTTTGGCAGCTGCTGCACACTGCTGGCTCATATCTAAATGGTTGTCCACTAGGACTCCAAGATCCCTCTCACAGTTACTACTATTGAGCAAGATACCACATATACAGTACCTGTGCATTTTGTTTTTCTTGCCTAAATGTAGAACCTTAGGCATCCTTCTGAGGTGGGTAAAATGAGGACCCAGACTGTTGGGGGGAATGTGCTGACTCTATAAACTGCTTAGAGAGGGCTGTAAAACAGTATATAAATTTAACTGCTATTTCTAAACATAAAATTGATTTTATTTAAGGATGATTGGAAACTTCAGAAAATGTGGGCCCATGATTTTGAAAAAGGAAATAAATACTGAATTTAACCCTTAACCACAGACATACTATTTAGGCTACTCTATTACAGACATGAGGTCATAATGACCTCAGTAGCAAAAAGACATTCAATGTTTTCATGGTTGGATCTAAACATTGATGTATAGAGCAGTAAATCCCAAAAATTGTATTGATCTCTATCAAATCCACATCACGCAGGTCACTTTTTGTTTCTCCATTCTTGAACTTCAATTTTTCTTCTCTAATTTTTACATTGGTCCACTGAATGATGCTACTAATAATTTCTTTAGAAAATAATAATTTCCAAATCTCTAGGGCAGTAGGTGAATTTCCGAGATTTCTAGCTGCTGGCCGTAGTCCAGGTAATTGCACAACAATATTGTGACTAGCGGCTCTGGATCTATTGCTTCCAAAAGGTGCAGAAGACCATTTGAATTTGTTCTTGCCATATAAATTATTGCATGATGTAGATTGTACCTGGTCACCTATTTCATTGGGAGTTTCATCATTGCTGATGTCAGAATCAGCAGCTGCTGTGGATTCCTCATCTTCCATTACAAAATTTTCATTGCAATTCGATTCAACTTCACTCAGCTCACTCTCTGCTTCTTCATACCACGTTAGAACAGTTTCTTTGAAGTTTGGATCACCAAATTGCACTCTTTTTGGCAGAAAACATGGCCCCAACATTATATAAAAAAAGTATACGTTAACAAAGATCTGCGGTCAAAATGACCGCAACTCAAATTCAAATGCCACTACAAAAAACACCAAATAACTCAAACAAGCGTGATGCTGCATACATTCTTATTGGTGGGGAAACAAAAGCTATTCGCAACCGGAATGGTCCATTTCTAGAAATAGGGGTGTTCTGAACATTTTGGAAAACTGTTGCAGTCACTATGATCGCAGGTCTGTGGTTATGGGTTAAAATGGGGGTGTAGAGCTCTTTGAACATATCCATCGTGGATAATGCAGTATCCCAGGGGTCTCCAACCTTGTCAACTTTAAGACTTGTGGACTTCAACTCCCAGAATCCCTCAGCCAGCTTTCTTGGCTGAGGAATTCTGGGAGTTGAAGTCCACAAGTCTTAAAGTTGACAAGGTTGGAGACCCCTGCAATATCCGACAGTTTGTAAATTGCAGTTTTTAGAAAGAGTCCTTAAATGAGGGATTTGCCATTAGATTTTCTGGTGTCCAGCTTCGGACAAGAGAAATAACAATTTGAGAGAATTACAAGAGCCAGAATTTGCTCAAGAAGGGTTATCTACTTAATTCTCAAGGGAGTTTAAATAGAGATGATAGATCTATGATGCTAGGGGATAATTGATTTGATGGCTGAATGACTTCTTCAGGAATGTCCTTTGAGAGCAAAGGCCATCCAATTTTAATTCTTAAAGACACAAGGAGTTCAAGGGAAGATTAATGTACTGGAAGCTCACAGGGATGGCTGTTTTATTTTAAAGGAGATGACATGCAATCAGAAAAGGAAATAGGGAGAATAGCTTTCCAATTTACATTCTGTATAAATACGCTGCTTCCAAGAACTGGATGTAGTGGGGATACAGGATAATCTGATTTAGGACAAGTTTGACTGCCCGATTATATTCACCCCACTATGGAATTCTGATTTACATAAATGTTCACCACTCTTTTAATTGCGTTTCTATTTCGTGTTATATTTTACAGCCACAATCTATAGCTGTAATTGAAAGAGTCTTAATTTTTAATCAGGAAGATTTTAATGCATAAAAATATGCATCATTTTAATGTGACAGAAATGTACTATGCTGGGTATAGAGCTGCTGACATGGAAATACAAAGATAGAAAGTTGTTAACTCTGAAGAAATTATATTTGAAAAGTAATCGGTTCCTCGGAACTTGTAAAAAGATGTTTGCCAAAATTCTTTTAACCCCTGAAATTCCACTGTCATGGCAAAATCTCAAGACAGCTGAAGTTTAAGTGCTGTTTTTTTTGTTTTTTGTTTTTTTAACATCTTTGTAACTTTCTTGCAGAATTTGATATTTGATGAACATTACTTGAAATTTTAGGTCTGAAGTTGCGACTTGAGTTTAGAAGCAACCATTATTCCTGAATAATGGTCATTGATTAAGGGTAACCAAAACTCTTACTGAACAATCATTAACTTTAGTTTTGTTCAAATATTTTCCTTTTACTATTAAGGAGTAAGTGTAATACAACATGTTCTTTCATAATCTTAACAAAGTAAGTTAGCAATCTTACACAGCAAACAAATTGCAGGCATCAGACTGTATAGTATGATCAGCACTGTGTTTTTTTTTTAAACAAGCTTCCCCCCCCCCAGGGGTAGTATTCATTTACCTTCTCTAAAAGGTAAAGGTTCCCCTCGCACATACGTGCTAGTCATTCCCGACTCTAGGGGGCGGTGCTCATCTCTGTTTCAAAGCCAAAGAGCCAGTGCTGTCCGAAGACATCTCCGTGGTCATGTGGCTGGCATGACTCAATGCCAAAAGTGCACGGAACGCTGTTACCTTCTCACCAAAGGTGGTCACTATTTTTCTACTTGCGTTTTTTACATGCTTTCGAACTGCTAGGTTGGCAGAAGCTGGGACAAGTTACGGGAGCTCACCCCATTACTTGGTACTAGGGATTCGAACAACTGAACTGCCGACCTTTCAATCAACAAGCTCAGTTCCTTAGCCACTGAGCCACTGCATCCCTTCTCTACTGGTTTGCAAATGGGAGCGCACAGGCCACCTCCGCGCATGCACAGGAGCTTCTGCACATGCACAGAGTGTCAAAAATGGGATGTGATGATGTCCGGGCAGGTGGGCGGAGCCTCCTGTAGCCGCTGCTACTCGTTTGCCTGAACCGGATATAACCGGCTAAATAGCACCATTGCTCCCCGCCCAATCTTAATTGTGAATAAAATCTATTTTCATCAAGGGGAGAAGAAAAAGGAAGAAAACAAGTTTACCATCCTTCCTTTCACCACCTCCAAGCAGCTCTTCAAATATTGCCATTTATTTCTTTAATTCTTCTCCTCTCTCGTTTAGAATCATCTCGGTTCCATTCAACAAGACTTTCTTGGTGTTCTCTTTTGTCTTCTTTCAGGTTTATTTATTTATTTATTTTTATTTATTTGCATTTATATCCCGCCCTTCTCCGAAGACTCAGGGCGGCTTACACTATGTTAAGCAATAGTCTTCAATCATTTGTATATTATATACAAAGTCAACTTATTGCCCCCAACAATCTGGGTCCTCATTTTACCTACCTTATAAAGGATGGAAGGCTGAGTCAACTTTGGGCCTGGAGGGACTTGAACCTGCAGTAATTGCAAGCAGCTGTGTTAATAACAGACTGTCTTAACAGTCTGAGCCACCAGAGGCCTAGAGATTAAATAGCCAGGAGGATATTTGCTATAGGCTTTTCTTTTTAGAAAGTTTTAGAAAGTTCCTAGGAGACCAGCAGCTGTCTCCAAGGAAAACAGAACAAAAAGGGAGTCCATTCAAGATTGTAAATCTTGGATTTTTCATCCAAGGTTCAGAAAGAAAAACCCAATGCATTCAACAGTTTTAACAGAATCGCAGAGTTGGAAGGGGCCTTGGAGGTCCAATCTCCTGTTTAGGCAGGAAAACCCTACACTACTTCAGACAAATGGTTAGCCAACATCTTCTTAAAAACTTCCAGTGTCGTAGCATTTGCGGCTTCTGGAGGCAAGTTGTTCCACTGATTCATTGTTCTAACTGTCAGGAAATGTCTCCTTAGTTCTAAGTTGCTTCTGTCCTTGATTAGTTTCTACCCATTGCTTCTTGTGCTGCCCTCAGGTGCTTTGGAGAATAGCTTGACTACCTCTTCTTTGTGGCAACCCCTGAGATATTGGAACACTGCTATCATGTCTCCCCTAGTTCTTCTTTTCATTAAACTAGGCATACCGAGTTCCTGCAGCCGTTCTTCATATGTTTTCGTCTCCAGTCCCCTAAATCATCTTTGTAGCTCTTCCCTGCACTCTTTTTAAAAGTACTACAGTTCTAAAAATGATAAATAACTTGACAGAATGTGTAGATGTTTTATTGTGTATGTTCCCAAAGCTTCAGGTGAGTCTTCTTTTCAAGCTGTTATTAAAAGGTGGAAAATGGAGTGAAAACTATATGGAAGCCACAATCATTGACTTTCAGTTTATAGGAAAAGAGAAGCTTATAGGAATTTTGAATAGGGACGTCTTTAGAGTCCTGATCTACTGTCAGCATTGGGGCCATAGAAGGAAACACTGTAAAAAGCAGTATTGTAGTTAAGAGCAACTAGACACTTCAGAAGTGGCAGCAGTGTTGGAAAGAGCTATTGTATACTTGCTTAATGAGCAGTGAAACGTTGACAGGATTATGTACGTGTCTCTAGATTACATAAAACATTTGTGGTTTTGCTAAACTACATTGCTGATCTTTCCCTTATGAGGTCTGCCTTAGACAATTACATGGGCTGGATCTGCAGGTTAGTTTCATTCCATCTTTCCTAAGCTAGCAATATTTCTTTCTTTGGGGTTTCTGAAGGGATTAAGGAGGTTTTATTTTGGGAAGAAGGATTTTTTTTTTGTGGACCTGAAGGGATTAGTTAAATAGGAAACTGAACCTGAACCTTGCTAGAAGAACAGTGGAAAACCGTTTGTTGTTTGTTTGTTTTTATTCTTTCCTTTCTATGTTCACACGGCACCGTTAAAAAGTCATTTTTTGTATCTCAAGTTTCAATTTTTGAGGGGCCTATCCAGTAGTGGGATTCAGGCGGTTCAGGGCAGTTCAGGCGAACCGGTACTTAACAGGTACTTAAATTGCTGGCTGGCTCCGCCCCTCCCTGCCCTTTCCAGGAGTCCCCACGTGCCTCATTTTGGCTCTCAGGTAAACGCAGGAAGACCTCCTAGTTCCAAAATGGGGTGCGGTGGTGCGGGGTGGCCCCCTGCCGCCCATTTTTGTTCCCAGGAGGCTGCAGGGAGGCAGAGTGCTGCCTGTCACACCCCCTGGTCACACTTCCATCCAGCCGGTCACTAGGACAGAAAACTGGTTGTTAAATTATTTGAATCCCACCAGTGGGCCTGTTATTTTGTTGTTTACGATTATAGGGCCTCTGGTGGCTCAGACTGCTAAGACAGTCTGTTATTAACACAGCTGCTTGCAATTACTGCAGGTTCAAGTCCCACCAGGCCCAAGGTTGACTCAGCCTTCCATCCTTTATAAGGTAGGTAAAATGAGGACCCAGATTGTGGGGGCAATAAGTTGACTTTGTATATAATACATGGATGAAGACTATTGCTTAACATAGTGTAAGCCGCCTTGAGTCTTCGGAGAAGGATGGGATATAAATGCAAATAAAAAAAAATAGTAGAACATAGAATAATAGAGTTGGAAGGGACTTCAGACGTCTTCCAGTTCAAACCTCCACTTGAGCAGGAGACCCTATATCATTTCAGACAAGTGGTTGTCCTGTCTTTTTTTTTTTTGAAAGCCTCCAGTGATGGAGAACCCATAGCTTCTGAAGGCAAGCCGTTTTACTGGTTACTTGTCATCTCTGTTAGGAAATTTCTCCTTAGTTTGCTTCTCTCCTTGATTAGTTTCCATCTGTTGTTTCTTGTCTTGCCCTCCAGTGTTTTGGAAAATAGTTTAACCCCCTTGTCTTTGTAGGAGTCCCTCAATTATTGAAGAGTGCTATCATGTCACCCCTAGTCCCTTTTCTTTTCCTTTTTCTTTCATGCTAACACTCAGCCATGCTTCTTTTTAGCCTGGATGGTTTCTAACAAACTAAATTCTATCTTAAAGAAATATTTTTAGTCCAAGTACTTAAATCCTAGAGAAAAAGGAATGCAACCTTTTGTCTCAAAAGCTCTCTATGGATTATCTACCACAGTGATGGCTAACCTTTTTTGGTGTCAGGTGCCAAAAGTGGGGGGAGTGTGTGGGGGGGGTTACGGGTGCACGTGCCCGCCCCCATAATTCAATGCCCCCCATGCCCTGCTCCCCGAACATGTTGCGTGCCCCCCCCCCGCACTCCCCTGCACATGTCCACATGACCCCCCCCATGCCTTGTTTTGGGCCTAGCAGGCCTCTCTGAAGCCTCCCTGTTTGCAGACTACTGGAAGGCCCATTTTTCGCCCTCCCAAGGTTCTAGAGGCTTCCTTGGAGCCTGGGGAGGGCAAAAATGGCCTTCCCTGCCTGCCCCAGAGGCCCTCCAGAGGCCGGAAATGGCCCGTTTCCTGACTTCTGGTGGGCCCATTTTTTGCCCTTCCAAGGCTCCAGAGGCTTCCTTGGAGCCTGGGGAGGGTGAAAATTGTCTCCGCCCCCAGAGGCACTCCAGAGACTGAAAATGGCCTCCCAAAGCCTCCACATGAGCCCTGTACTTACCTGGCATCCAAAACTGGCCGTGTGGAGACTTATGGGAGATGAGGGGAAAATCAGCTGGCCGGCATGTGCATGTACACTGGAGCTAGGGCAACGGCTCGTGTGCCCGCAGGTATGGCTTTGCATGCCACCTGTGGCACGTATGCCATAGGTTCGCCATCATGGATCTACCAGTTCTAAAAGGTATTTCTCATGTTTTGGCCTTGCTCTTACGCCCCTGATTAAGCAGAGGGAAAGAGAGTGATGTCCATCAATGCCAGTTGAAGACACTTCTGCTCCATTCTGTTGATGGGTTCTGATGGGCTGGACAGGCCAATAATGAGAGAAAGATACACAAACACACACACACAAAACAAATATTTCTGTTGTGTCTTGCCCGCCCTCAGAGCAGCCGGGGCCTTCTTATCTGCTCCCGAACACGGAGGAATGTATGCCTCCCAGCCCCAGTCCTGGCTCCATGCCCAGACAAACTGCAGAAGAAGGAGCATCTCCCTGCCCCAGCCCTGACTCCATGCCCAGGCAAACGGAGCAGCTAGACCCCTCCCCCTCCTCCACAGCAGGTGAGCCTGAGGAGGGTTTACTCCCAACAACAGCTGATTGGAGTAATCCTCGCATCAGAAGATTGGAAAGGCGGAGGCAACAGAAGGAAGGGAGGGGCAGGCCTTAATGAGTGCTGAGTCATGGAGCCACACCCCATAGCCTATATAAAGGATCTGCTTTCTGGCAGTCTCTGAGTCAGGCAAAAGTCGAACTTATCTTGCTGAAGTCACTTACTGGTCTCCTGCCTGCTCTGAGGACTTTGCTAGGACTTTGGGCAGAGCTGCAGAGGCAAGCCTGATTCGGATTTCCCTGACCCGGCCGTCAGCGGAGGAGTGGGACACGACAATTTCTGGGTTGGGAAAATCTAGATGTTAAACCAATTCCTTCTATTTGATGATCTATTTGGATCATATATTCTATATTTTATATCTATATTATATATAGATCATATATATTCTATTTGAAATACTGCATTCAGTTTTGGTCGCCATGATGTAAAAAAAGATGCTGAGACTCTAGAAAGAGTGTGGAGAAGAGCAACAAAGATGATTAGGGGACTGGAGGCTAAAACATATGAAGAACAGTTGCAGGAACTCGGTATGTCTAGTTTAATGAAAAGAAGGACTAGGGGAGACATGATAGCAGTGTTCCAATATCTCAGGGGTTGCCACAAAGAAGAGGGAGTCGGGCTGTTCTCCAAAGCACCTGAGGGTAGAACAAGAAGCAATGGGTGGAAACTGATCAAGGAGAGAAGCAACTTAGAACTAAGGAGAAATTTCCTGACAGTTAGAACAATCAATAAGTGAAATAACTTGCCTGCAGAAGTTGTGAATGCTCCAACACTAGAAATTTTTAAGAAAATGTTGGATAACCATCTGTCTGAGATGGTGTAGGGTTTCCTTCCTGGGCAGGGGGTTGGACTAGAAGGCCTCCAAGGTCCCTTCCAGCTCTGTTGTTGTTGTTGTTGTTGTTGTTATTATTGTTGTTGTTATTATTATCATCTTTGTGTCAGGTTCTGGAAAATGTGTCAGGACTGGAAAAATAAACCTCAGCACCCAAAAGCAGTAGCCAAGTTTGTTTATCCTGATATCGGCACTAACTGACTCCATCTTTGTTGGAGTTGACGCTCTGTGCTCCCCATCACCTTTTAGGCAGCGTACAGCTCCACCCCAGTGCAATCACTCAATTATCCAATTAACCCGTATCTTCCTTCTCCCTCCCCAATCCATCACAAGCCGCTTCAGTTGTTCCGCGCTGCTCCGTCTTTCCTTAAAGTGATAGATAGTGATGAACTGCATGACCCTGACATCATCTAGCATGCGGCTGGGAAGTCGAAGTGAGAGGCATGCCTCGGGGCTGACGACCCAGGAGAGCAGGCACACAAGGAGGGTCGTCGGCGAAAGTGTGCAGCAGCGGAATGGCAATCCCCACATGAATGGCAGCCCCAAGTACCGTCGCAGGGCTGGGGCTGACACTTGGATAAGCAGCAGCACCAGGTTTTTCCAGCTTTTGTAGGCTGTCTGCAAACAGGTGGGTCAGATTGAAGATACCTGCATTCATTAGTATATTGTTAGCCCTTAACTTCCATGTTCCATCTGAAGAATTCCAGATGTGGAGCCCTTGGTGTTTTTTGAGCTTGGAAAACACCAAGAACCCTGCAACTCAGCCCTGAGCTACAAATATATATATTTTCTATTAGATACCAGATGATATACAATGTTAGACAATGGTGGCTTGCTACGTCCAACCGTCCCCTTGGCCATTCCTGATAATTTCTGTTTGTTAGAGATTTCTACCCCCTCAAGATAATTAAAGAATAACATAGTTGTTATGTTAGTTGGCAGTCTTCTAGTCCAACCCTGTGCTCCAGCAGAAATCCTTATACCATTTCATACAAGTGGCTGCCCAATCTCTTCTTAAAAATTTCTAGAAGAAGGATCCCACACAACTTCTGAAGACCAGCTGTTCCATTGATTAATTTTTCTCGATGTCAGGAAATTTCTCCCTAGTTTTAGGTTGGTTCTCTCCTTTATAAGTTTCCATCCGTTACTTCTCTTCCTGCCTTTGGGTATTGTTGTGTCTTGCCCACCCTCAGAGCAGCCAGGGCCTTCTTACCTGCTCCCGAACACTGAGGAATGTATGCCTCCCGGCCCAAGTCCTGGCTCCATGCCCACACAAACTGCAGAAGAAGGAGAATCTCCCGGCCCCAGCCCTGACTCCATGCCCAGGCAAACGGAGCAGCTAGACCCTCCCCTCCTCCACAGCATGTGAGCCTGAGGAGGTTTATTCTAACAGCTGATTGGAGTAATCCTCGCATCAGAAGATTGGATAGGCGGAGGCAACAGAGGAAGGAGGGCAGGCCTTAATGAGTGCTGAGTCATGGAGCCACACCCCATGGCCTATATAAAGGATCTACTTTCTGGCAGTCTCTGAGTCAGGCAAAAGTCAAACTTATCTTGCTGAAGTCACTTACTGGTCTCCTGCCTGCTCTGAGGACTTTGCTAGGACTTTGGGCAGAGCTGCAGAGGCAAGCCTGATTCGGATTTCCCTGACCCAGCTGTCAGCGGAGGAGTGGGACACGACAGGTATTTTGGAGAATAAGTTGACTTCTTCCTCTCTGCCACATCCCCTCAAATATTGGAACACTGCAATCCTACCAGAGGTGGGATTCAGCTGGGTTGGACCGGTTTGGGCAAACCGCTTGTTAAATTTTTGTGCAGTTCAGAGAACTGGCTAATCGCATCACTGGCTGGCCCCGCTTGCACTGCAAGCGTCATACCCGTGGAGTATGACATAGAGTCATACCTGCAGCATAGCTGCTGCTGTTCTCTGGTTCCTTCACTTGCCTCGACCACATGGCCCAGCTGATCTCTGCCTGGTGAATCTTCCTTTGCTTCTTGCCCAGCTATCTCCCACATGGCCCACACGGCCCAGCCCACTTGCTCACCTCCCCTGCTGCCTTCCCCATGGCCCACATGGCCCAGCCCATTTGCCTGCCTTTGCTTCTGCCTTCCCCGCAACCCCCGCAGTGTATCCCACTTGCCTGCCTTCCCCGCTGCCTTCCCCACGGTCCCCGCAGTCCAGACCACTTGCCTGCTTTCCCCACTGCCTGCAGCTAAGGTCCTGGATTCCTTGTATGAGCTGGAAGAAAGGGAGTCCAATTGTGAGGGTGGACTTTTCCAAGGCTGGTCCTAGAGGGAGACAGAGATAAGTGTGCTTTGCCTCTCCAAAATTGTTAAAAATTTTAGTGGGTTATACATGTGGGATGCTAGGGGAATCGGTGTCTGGAGCGAGAGGGGAGTGCAGGCTGACTGGTGAGGAAGGAGTACTGGACTTCCAGTGCTATATGGAAGGAACCTAGGAGCTTAATGGGAGCATATTGTACATCTTAACAAGCCTGCTGGTGGCCTCTGAAGCCAGCTCTGCAGCTTGGAGCAGCAGCAACAGTTTGGAGCTTGTTAAGGAGGTCCACTCCGTTCCAACCATGAGTTTTCCAGCCTGGGTTGCTTGGAGTGAAAGCACGCAATATGCTGCCGCTAAGCTCCTGGGTTCCTCGCATGAGTGCTGGAAGAAAATTGATTAATGTTTGGCTGCAGCCAGAGCCAGGCTTGGAAGAGCAGCAGACAGACTTCAGGGCGCACAATCTACCCCTCAAGCTCCCAATGGCCAAACCAGAGATCTGGAAAAGAGATTCACCATCGTATAGACCAAGTGGGCTTTTTGCTTTCCCCCCCCCACACACACACACATCCCGATTCAGCGGGGCTCACAGGGCCCAATGGAGGTGGAAAATGGGGCATTTCCATCAGCCCTTCTCTTTTTTTCCCCCCAGCCTCCTTTTGCCAGCATGCGCTCGGCAGGCATGTGCAATCTTTAGATGGGCTTTTATTTTGTCAGCCCAAGAGGGGGAAAAGGTGCTCGGAATGGTACATAGGAAATCACCCTGTCTCTGCAGCATCAGCCAGCCTGTATCGCCCCCACCTTGCCATGAGCAACATCGAGTTGGCCAAACCCACTCAGTCACATGACCTCTCCCCCCCAGCCATGCCCACCCAACCAGTCACTAGGAAGAACCAGTTGTTAAATAACTTGGAATCTCACCATTCACCTTCTCTTTGTTAGACACGTCATACCCAGTTCCTGCAATCATTCATTGTATCCTTTAGCCTCCAGTCCTCTAATCATCTTTGCCACTCTTTCTTTATTTTATTTATTTATTTATTTTATTCAATTTTTATACCGCCCTTCTCCCGAAGGACTCAGGGCGGTGTACAGCCAAGTAAAAATCACAGTATCAATATTAAAAGAAATTAAAACCAACATATTATAAAGTGGCCAAATTTAAAACGAATTAAAATATTAAAATATAAATAACCCAATAAAATTTTAACCCAATAAAATTTTAGGCCAGTCCCGCTTGAATAAATAAGTGTGTTTTCAGCTCACGGTGAAAGGTCCGAAGATCAGGCACTTGACGTAAACCAGGGGGAAGCTCATTCCAGAGCGCGGGAGCTCCCACAGAGAAGGCCCTGCCCCTGGGGGCCACCAGCCGACATTGTTTGGCGGACGGCACCCTGAAAAGGCCCTCTCTGTGAGAGCGTACGGGTCGGTGGCAAACGGCAAACGGTAACAGCAGGCGGTCCTGTAAGTACCCGGGTCCTAAGCCATGGAGCGCTTTAAAGGTGGTGACCAAAATCTTAAAGCGCACTCGGAAGACCACAGGAAGCCAGTGCAGACTGCGCAGGAGTGGTGTTACATGGGAGCAACGAGTTGCTCCCACTATTACCCGCGCAGCTGCATTCTGGACTAACTGCAGCCTCCGGGTGCACTTCAAGGGCAGCCCCATGTAGAGAGCATTGCAATAATCCAGGCGGGAAGTTACGAGGGCATGAGTGACCGTGCATAAGGCATTTCCAGAGTCTCAACAGCTTTTCATGGTGTATCGTGCTGACCAAATGCAAACAACTCACTTCTTGTTGAAGAGGCAGCATTAGATTTGTTTTGTTTTGTTCTACCTCCGATTTACAGAAGTTATGTCTTTGAGACCAACTTTGTGCCTGTAACATTAGCTCAAGGTCTACAGATGAAATAGGAGGCACCCTTGTGCTCTATAAAAAGCAAGTACAATATTATATGTAGCTCCGGCTTTCACAAAGCCGGGCTGCAAAGACTATCTCAGCTAGTAATGAGTGTACCCTTCCTTAACCTTTAGACTGAAATAACAGAAAGGATTTGCGGTATCTATAGCCGCCGTCGAATGTAGCGGTGACATTCTCTATCCTTTTTTTTTTTTTTTTGAGTTTCTAGAAATGACAACTTGAGAACTATTAGGGGAGTGCAATTCCACTTGTGTCTGTTTGTTTGAATCTCAGGGAATGCTATCAACCCGTTAGCAGACTATGGAATAATAATGTCATTTTATTTTACGACCTTAAACAATCAAAGGAAAAGATACTTCCGATTAGTACAATCTTCCATTTGTTCCTGCTCTTATGGATTAGACTGAACCGTGCGTGAACTTTTGCTGCTCTTGTTAGAATCCGTTGAACTTCTAAAAAGCCACACAAATCTTTGAATTACATAGATCACTTATGTCCCAGAGAAAACGGTGGACAAATCCCACCGAGGCCGTAAAATGTTTCACTGACTAATCATGAAATAGTTGCTCATGATTGCATGCTTTTGTAGACTTGATCTTATTCTTTTCTTTTGAATTCTTGATACTGAGCCATTTTCAATAATTGAAGATTCTGTTTACTATACTGGATCAAAGCCAGCAATTTCTTTTTTTGGGGGGTGGGGGGCACTTCCATGGATTTCTGGAGCTGTCAAAATGGCAAACCCAGTTAAACCAAAGTGGCTGCCTTGCATTTTTAAAAGGCTTACTGGGATTAATGGAATGTAGTGAGGTGACGAATTCCAAGGATGGAGGGACAGAATGGGACAACTCACCAGACCCAACTCACTGTGGCCAAGTCATCATGACCAACTCACCACGGCAAACTCACCACAGCCAACTCACTGCAGGACAATTTAACAATTCAATTTAATTATTTAAAATATTTTTTTAAAAAAAATATTTTAATTTTTGTCATTTCCATTTCATTCTGTCCCTCAAGAGGTGGTATTCAGCTGGTTTAGACCAGTTTGCCTGAACTGGTAGCGGGAATTGTGGATGGGCCCACCCCAGCAATATGCTATTCCTATTTAGGCACATTTTTGAGGCTGGGTACATGTGCGGAAGGCAGGCGTGCACGCAAACTGGGTGCGCATGTGCATGAAGCGAGCGTGCGCACATGGGGTGAACCGGTAGTAACGTCATGTGAAACCCACAGTTGTGTCCCTCCTTTTGCATTCTTCTTTTAATGATTATATTCCACCATTTCTTTGATATTAGTGTAACTCTTGTCCCGCAGCAAGTTGTGCTGTATTGAGTTGGCCGTGGCAAGTTGGCTATGGCACAGGTTGTCCTGTGGGTAGTTGGCTGCAGCACATTGGCCGTGGTAAGTTGGCTGTGGTATGTTGGCCATGCTGAGTTGGCCGCAGTGAGTTGGCTTTGGCGAGTTGTCATAGACCCTGGAGGGAGGGTTCGTTTCAGAGGAATAAGAAAGAGGCAACTTAGCCTGGATATGATGTGTGAGAGAAAGAAGACGAAGACAGCCCCTCCCCTCAATAATCTACAGTGTATCTTGAAGAGTTCTCAGTCTGACAAAATTCTATCTGAAACCATGAAACAATATGGAACTCAACTTGGAAGAATTGTAACGTATCATTCTTGGTATTGGGCCTTGTTCTGTCCCCCTCATCTCCATCCAAGTGATGGCTTAATTAGCCGGCACTATCAGCTCTGGCAGCAAACTAGCGAGCATCTGCCAAGTGTCTCTGTTATCTCCCTCAATGTCAATGAGTCAACAAACAGTATTTCATCTCTAGTCAAGCAGTTTATTTGTCTGCTACGAAGAGGCATAGCAGCCCTTGCTGCTTTTATATCCTGTGGGGTGTGGCTCCATGACTCAGCACTTCCTAGGCCTGCCCCATCCCTGCTTCTGTTGTTCCCGCCTCTCCTGCCTACAAAACCTAGGGTCCAGCCAGTCCTGATTGCCATCAGCTGGATCTGGAGGTGTGGCCTGGGGGGGGAAAGAGTCAGGGAACAGATGCTTCATTATCTCCTCCACCTGGCCTGCCTCTGGCTCCTGGAGCTGAGCCAGGGAAGCCGGTGCTCCTGAGGTAAGTCCTGATGGCCCTTCCACCTCACTTTCCAAGTCACTTTCTGGCAGGGTGCCTGGCTTGGGGGGGTGGGCACAGACACAACAGTTCTGACAATAAATATCAAAAATCTAAAAGAAACCTAAAAGGAAAGGTAAGCGTGTTAGACAAGTATAGGAGAGTTCTCTGTTTTCTGCTTTGCCATCAGAATCAGAATAGAGCTGGAAGGGACCTTGGAGGTCTTCTAGTTCAGCTCCCTGCTCAAGCAGGAGACCCTGTACCAGGGGTCTGCAATCTTAAACACTCAAAGAGCCATTTGGACCTGTTTTCCATAGAAAAGAAAACATTGGGAGCCACAAAACCTGGGTGGGTGTGGCCAACTTGATGTCACCCACCCAGTCACATGACACACCCCCAGCCAAGCCTACCAGGTTTTGTGGCTCCCAGTGTTTTCTGTAGGAAACAGGTCTCTCTCTCTCCCTCCCTCCCTTCCTCTCTCCCTCCCTTTCTCTCTCTCTCTCTCTCTCTCAGCTCTCTCTCTCTCAGACCAGGTGAGGAGTGACTAGAAGGAGAGGTCAAGGGGTGGGGGCTGCCAGTAGTGGGTTCATCTGACAGGGAGCCACAGCAGGGGGATGAAAGAGCCAAATGCAACTCTGGAGCCACGGGTTGCCGACACCTGTCCTATACTATTTCAGACAAGTGACTATCCAGTCTCTTCTTGCAGTGATGAAGCATCTACAACATCTGAAGGCTTTGTGATCTTTTTTAAGGCAGCATAAAAAAACAAAACCCTTCTAAATAAATAAGTGAGACTTTAAGGCATATGTTCAGTCTTATCCTATGGAAAAACACAAAAGGAATTTAAAAAAAAAAAAGCAGAGAAGCTCAATAGGAAACCTGACAAAGCTGTCAAGAATTAAGGTTAGCCTACCATAAAATACATATATGCCATATCTTTTCTTAGTAGCTTGAGTATGTAGTTGCATACAGTATTAGACCCCTATGTGAATTAATACGTGATGATGTATCATAGTATGTAGGGTCTGTAGTCATGAATATACAGATACAGATTAACAGAGTTGGAAGGGACCTTGTAGGTCATCTAGCCCAACACCCTGCCCAAGCAGACCTTACACCATTTCTGAGAGATGTCTGTCCAGTCTCTTCCTGAAAGCTTCCAATGATGAAGCTCCCACATCCTCCAAAGGCAAATTTTTCCATTGGTTGATTGCTGTCACTGTCAGAAAACGTCTCCTTATTTCCAGGTTGAATCTCCCCTTGGTCTGTTTCCATCCATTATTCCTTGTCTGGCCTTCAGGTGCTTTGGAAACTAGCATGACAACCTCCCCTCTGTGGCAGCCCCTCAAATATTGGAACACTGATATCATGTCCTTCTCTTCACTAGATTAGCCATGCTCAGTTCCTGCAACCATTCATCATTCAACCTAAACTCGATGAAACTTTATCAAACTGAAAAAGATAACTATTAGGGGAACTTGGTTCATTCTCCAATGATATCTAATAGAATCGTCGTTGAATTATCCCATTGGAAGAGTGAAATGATTATTACGCACCAATGAAATTCAATGATTAGAATATCCAAACAAAAGAAAGTGTACCAATATGAAACCCTAAAATGAAAGTTTGAGTTTCAATTGGTGGGTCTGAAGTGTTTCCCTGAAAATAAGACATCCCGTGATAATAAGCCCAGTTGGGCTTTTGAGAGCATGCGTTAAAATAAGCCCCCCCCCCGAAAATAAGCCCTGTCCAAAAATAAGCCCTCCGCAAAAATATTTAAACCAGGGGTGAAATCTATTTACCTTCCTTACCAGTTCGCAAGTGCACATGTTGTGCATATGTGTTCGCTTTGCTCATGCATGCACAACACATGCATGCACACACCCTCTGCGCATGCACATAGGGTACAAAACACATTACTTCCTGGTTAAAACCAGGAAGTAACAACAGTCGGGTGGGTGGTGGAGCCTCACATCGTGATTGCTACCGGTTCTCCGAACCGCCAGCCAAGATTGCTACCGGATTGGGCGATCCGGTCTGAACCGGGAGTATTTCACCCCGATTTAAATGCATGCACAGCCGGTCACCACCATTTCTTCTGGTTAGGGTTAGGGAGGCAGAGCTGGAAATCAGGTAAGATGGCAAAAGGAGCCCCGTTGTTCTGTTTCCCTCCCCCAATACTCCCAACAAAGAGTCAGTCAAAGGTCTCCTTTTCTAATTTATTTACATAGATAAATGTTCTGGCCACGTCTACCCACGGGACTGCCAAGTCTCTGGAGATAACAAGGAAATTATAGATAAGGCCAGAGTTACTCACGAATATATTTTTCCCTCCATTGATATAGTTTGCCTGCGCAAATTCACTGCTTTGTCCAAGACAAAAAACCAGGAAGTTCTGCCTCCTTTTTATAGTCTCTGCAGATGTCACTGCATGACCATCATTCTTTGGCTTTGTCCCAATGCTTCCTCTGCTGTGCGCGCCGGTCACGTCTGCGCAGTCTTGCATCATTCCAAAACTGTTCTTGGGGTGTTGCCAAATCAGAAGAAGGCCCGGGAGAATCAGGCCTTGCCGGCCCCTCCTCCTCCCTTTCGGTGGGTGCCAGGGAGGGAGAGGGCCCAGGAGAAGCAGGCCTTGCCAGGTCTTCTCCCTCACTTTCTGAATCATCCGACTCCAGGAGTCCGAGTCCAGGAACCTGGGTCACAACACCCGTCTTGCTCCATGCACCCAAAATAGTAAGAGCTCCCTGATTATAAGGCCAAGCGCTTATTTTGGGATTCAAAAAATATAATACAGGGTCTTATTTTCAGGAAAACATAGGTATTGCCCAATAAGGTTTAAAAATGAGCAATTGAGCAGCAGATCTAACAGCTGTAGAACTTGACCTCCAGTCCTTGAAGACTTGGCTATAAATAGGAGAGGAACAAAAGTCTTCTGTCTTTCATGAAAAAGGAGACTTTGGGGTTCAGCATGCAAATGTTTTGACCCCGTAGATGCTATGCATTCTTCAAACAGACACCTACCTTCAAAAGTGACAGCCACAATAATGTGACAAATGAGCCAAGCATCTGCACACGTGTGACACTCCTTTGCTGAGCATTTTGGCATGATTGAATTAAAATGACCTTTTTTTCTGACAAGGATAATGTAATCAAATGATCAGGATGAGGACGCAGAAGGGGTTGCGGGAGGCAGGAAAGCCGGGTGAAGCTGCGGGAATCGTCTCGATGCTCTATTCTAATTTAGCAGTCAGATAAACTAGCCTCATCTTAATCATCCCATCCAGGCTGGTGTGGAAGCTCCCATTTCGACAGCGCTTGACCGAAAGAACACAGAAATATATTTTTTATTTATTTATTTTATTTTGTCACAACAATATATGTAGGTATCAAACAAAAAGATTATATAGTATATAAACACATATATGAGTAAATATTAGGTGGTATAAGCATATATATATTTAGGAAGACGAAAAGAAAAACAATAGGACAGGAACGCTTATGCACGCCCCTTATTTTATTTTACTTTTTATTTTAATATTTAATATTTTTATTTTATTTTACGAGTCTCAACGGGCAGCCAAAAAGAGAGAGAGAGAGAGAGAGAGAGAGAAGGCGGGAGGCAAAAGATAACATCTCATCATCTTTCTACATGATTAGATCGTAGGTAGAACTGTATAAACCTTTAATGAATATTGATATCAGAATTAAAGATTGCGGTGCTTACTGTTTACTTTACCGGCCATAAAGTTTGGCTTTGCTTTCTAATTGATTCTCTCCCCCCACCGCCCCCCCCCCAATCTCTTTTCTTAAAAAGAGGAAGATGGATTGCAAACCTCTTCTATTTTATTGATGGGAGAATTATGCAGGAGAAGGATAATCAAATCTTTCCAACTGTCTTTTTGGGTATCAGGTGCTAGCCTGAAATGAATTGTTTCCTGAGCCCTGTCACCTTGCTGTGCAATAAGCAATTGGCAAGGGGCTTATGGATTTTTAATTGCATTCATCAGGCCTTAAGAAATCACAATAGGTGGCTATTTTTTTCCCCCCAATCTGCGATGACAGCCTCCTAGCAAAATATATTTTGGCACCATAGAAGTTATTGGGTTCATCATCAACCCAGAAATCTGTTCTAAACCACATGTTTTATTTTCTTGAATAGACAATCGTATTCCGTAATGTGCAAAATAATGTAGCTGGGCAAACAACTTAGATATATGATTTACTCTCATTTTGGGATTTTGAATGTTCTCAGAGGCTTTGGTCATCAAAAGAACTTGTGGTCATTCATAGAAACCGTATATAATCCCAATCCTAACCAGTGGTAGGTTTCAATTTTTTTTTACTACCAGTTCTGCAGGTGTGGCTTGGTGGGCATGGAATAGCTTGATGGCCAGGGCAGGGGAAGGATACTATAAAATCTCCATTCCCTCCCCACTCCAGGGCAAGGTTACTGCAAAATCCCCATTTCTTCCCGATCAGCTGAGACTCGGGAGGCAGAGAATAGATGGGGGTGGGCCAGTAAGAATTTTTACTACCGGTTCTCCGGACTATTCAAAATTTCCACTACCGGTTCTCCAGAACTGGTCAGAACCTGCTGAAAACCCACCTCTGATCCTAACCCTAAGATGAATTCTAGATAGCTGTGTGTGAAGGAATCCTGATGTCCAGCGGTGGAATGCTGCCGGTTTAACAACCTGTTCGGTGAGCACCAGCTTCACGCTCACACGCATGTGCCTAAGGCATTTGTGCGCAGCGCTGAAAATGGAGCATTTAGAAGCTCAGCTGCTTAGCTTCCTAGTCAGCAACGGTAATAGGAACAGCACGGGTGGGGGGGAATCAGCTGTGCTGCATGATTGAGATGAGCTACAAAGCAGGAAATAAAGGACAGGATAGAGCGGTGGCAGGTGGGCGGGGCCAACTGATCATCAGTGCTACCGGTTCACCCAAACCAGTCTGAACCGGCTGAATTCCACTTCGGCTGATGTCACCTTGAATTTAAAGGTAGAAAAATTTGGGTTCTTTTTACTGAAGGATTAAGGATATATGGAATATTGGTAGTGGATATATGTATATATCCCCATATTTATTTATTTTTCTATCTTTTATACCTCATTGCTGTTTTTGACATAATATAGATTTATTTTGGTTGTTTTATAAAATATAAAAAAAATGAAATAAAACTGGAATGAAAAGTACCTCTTGCTTGGATATCAGAATGTTGCTTTCCTTTGCCTTGTTTATTGTCTCTTTAAAATCCTTTGCTGGAACAAAAGCAATTAAGCATATGGAACATAGGAAGGAAGTGCTCTAGGCAATGTCTTCTACCTATATCTGTCTTTTAGTTTCAACTTCACAAAACTTCTCAGAAGGTTTTCCATTTGTATGATAAAGTTTGCTGTAACATGGCTATAGCAGGGGTGAAATCCAGCAGGTTCTACCAGGTTCTGGATAACCGGTAGCAGAAATTTTGAGTGTATGGAGAATGGGCAAATACCACCTCTGGCTGGCCCCAGAGTGGGGTGAGAATGGGGATTTTGCAGTATCCGTCCCCTGCCATGCACACCAAGCCACATCATGCCTACTGTCAGGAAATTGTTATTTGCCTAACTAGTTGGCCAGACAATATATAAACTAACTATGTATATTTGTAGAAAGGCATGATATTGCTTTAAGGCTGTGCTGCATCATGCAAGCATCCTGATTGGTTGAGCTCTGTAGCCAATGTATAAAAGGACTACTAAATTATGGCTTGTTGGGAATCTACAGCATTGTAACCTGATGACATGCTGCAACTGTATCTGAGCTTTATGATCGTTGCTTGATCATGGCTAGTTACTGATTCCTCAAGATACTGACTGTTGTGCACTGAACTGTGTTTTGCCGAACTGAAAGAAGACCTTGTTTGTTGTGCAAGTCTACATTTGGTAAGAAGACTCAATATTTGTAACATCCCTGACTGGCTTTATATGTGTATGACCTGGAATTGTTTTTGGACTATGACTTTGCCTTTTCCCTAAAAGTAAAGGAATATCAAACCCCAGTTTGTCTGCAAGTGGCTGTTATTGTCTACAACCAGTCTCAGTCATTTTCATGCGTAGGGTACTCTGCTCAACAGTCCACAACCTTGGTTGTGAACCCAGATTACCCTTAACACCTACCAAGCCACGCCCACGGAATCGGTAGTAAAAAAAATTGGATTTCCCCACTGGGCTATCGGTATCACTAAATATTTTCTTCATCTGTTTCTAAAGGTGACTGACAGGCTTCAGGTGGGTCTGATGGCTCAGTGATTAAAGACGTTGAACTTATCAGCTGGAGAGCTGACACGCCAGGTTCAAAACCTGAGTTCCATTGCAACAGGATGAACTCCAGTCACTTTCCCCAGCTCCTGCCACCCTAGCAGTTTGAAAGCATGCAAGCTTTTCCATTTGTATGGTAAAGGTTGCTGTAACATAGAATAGAATAGAATAGAATAGAATAGAATAGAATAGAATAGAATAGAATAGAATAGAATAGAATAGAATAGAATTTATCTTGGTGCATATGCTCTCAGTGTGCATAAAAGAAAAGATACCTTCATCAAGGTACAACATGGCTATAAAGAGGAGGAATTATTGAGGAATTATTGAGTCTTTCATTTGCACCTCAATAACTGTCTGGTTCGGTTCTGCAACCGAGCAAGAAAGACACAGACTTCAGAGGATAATTAGAACTGCATAAAAAATAATTGCTACCAACCTGCCTTCCATTGAGGACCTGTATACTGCACGAATCAAGAAGAGGGCCGTGAAAATATTTACAGATCCCTCACATCCAGGACATAAACTGTTTCAACTCCTATCCTCAAAACGACGCTATAGAGCACTGCACACCAGAACAACTAGACACAAGAACAGTTTTTCCCTGAAGGCCATCACTCTGCTAAACAAATAATTCCCTCAACACTGTCAAACTATTTACTAAATCTGCACTACTATTAATCTTCTCATCGTTCCCATCACCAATCTCTTTCCACTTATGACTGTATGACTGTAACTTTGTTGTTGGCAATCCTTATGATTTATATTGATATATTGACCATCAATTGAACGTATCTTTTCTTTTATGTACACTGAGAGCATATGCACGAAGAGAAATTCCTTGTGTGTCCAATCACACTTGGCCAATAAAAAATTCTATTCTATTCTATTCTATTCTATTCTATTCTATTCTATTCTATTCTATTCTATTCTATTCTAAATGTGAGTAGATAAATAGGTACCACTTCGGTGGGAAGGTAACAATGTTCCATAGCATATAGCCATGCTAGTCACTTGATCATGGAAATGGTCTTCCGACAATGCTGGCTTCCTCAGCCAAGAAACTGTGATGAGTACCATGCCTAGAGTTAAAAGTGTGTAGAGATTCTCAGTCATCCAGGTCATGATTATCCCAAAGGTGCTTTTTCAGGACTTTCTTGTTTTTTTTCTTTAGAAGACATTTCACTTCTCCTCCAAGAAGCTTCTTCAGCTCTGACAGGACAGTGGGGAAATGGAAGGATTTATATTCCTTGCAGACAGCTGGCAATGGAGCACTTCAGGTGACCCTGAAGACATATATAAACCTCCAAGTGCTTCAGTTTCCCTCTAAAACAGGGGTCTCCAGCCTTGGTCCCTTTAAGACTTGTGGACTTCAACTCCCAGAGTTCCTCAGCCAGCTTTTCTGGCTGAGGGACTCTGGGAGTTGAAGTCCACAAGTCTTAAAGGGACCAAGGTTGGAGACCCCTGCTCTAAAAGGATGCAGATTACCAGCTATCTGCAAGAAATATAAACAAGAAAGTCCAGTTGTCTCCTGGAAAAGCACCTTTGAGACATGCCTAGAGTTGTACACAAACTAACAGGAAAACTTTTAACTTTTAATAGGGCTTTGATAGTTATGTGTTTCTCTAATTATTCAGATGCTGTTGGAACAGAATGAAAAAATGTTTGCATGATGACTGGAGGAAACAACAACAACAACAACAATCTAATACTTTGGCTCACTCTTTCCCCCCGGCTCTTTAATCCGTATTCTCACTTTTAGGTAAATAAATGACTGTTAATTAAGAGTCTTGAGAAGGTGCAGTCTTCCATCTTGTTTATGGACTTGTAGTTAGGTTAATCCAATTTTCAGTAGCTTATTACTTCAAAGGAAATCCTTCAGTAGACTTATAATCTCTTTATAAAATAATAAATATCTTTGCCCTTCAAGGCAATAAATTGGCAAGCTTGGATGTTCCAATGTGGAGCATACATTATGCAAGGTGTGTGAAGCTCTTGTCATGTTCAAGGGTTTCCGTCTGTCACATGAAATCATTCGTAAAGACAATGCAGAGCATGACAGATATCTAACTCTACTTCTCAAATGGTTGCTGGAGAGATATGGGAACATCTGGGTATCTAGGCACAATATTTCCATTTTTTAAGAGGAAACACAAGCTCTATTTGAAAAGGGAAAATCAGTTTAGGGAAATCTAAAATTAGTTTGCTTATCTGAGTTAGAATCAGAATGGAGACAGAAGGGAACTTGGATGGAAGAGAACAGTAAAATCTTACACTTAGGCAAGAAAAAACCAAAAGTACATATATAAACTGGGTGAAACCAGGCTTAGTAGCAGTAACTGCGAGAGGGATCGAGGAGTCTTAGTGGACAACCAGCTAAATATGAGCCAACAGTGTGTGGTGGCAGTCAAAATAGCCGATGAAATCCTAAAGTGCATTAACAGAGGGATACAATCAAGATCAAGTGAGGTACTAATACCACTCTATAAAGCCCTAGTAAGACCACGCCTAGAGTACTGCATCCAGTTTTGGTCACCACACTATAAAACAGATGTTGAGACTCTAGAAAAAGTGCAGAGGAGAGCAACCAGGATGATTAGAGAACTGGAGACTAAAACATATGAAGAACAGTTACAGGAACTGGGCATGGCTAGTCTAGTAAAGAGAAGGACCAGGAAGACCAGATAGCAGTGTTCCAATATTTGAGCGGTCAAGCTATTTTCCAAGGCACCTGAAGGCCAGACAAGGAATAATGGATGGAAACTGATCAAGGAGATATTCAACCTAGAAATAAGGAGAATTTTTCTGACAGTAAGAACAATCAACCAATAGAACAGCTTGCCTTCAGAAGTTGTGGGAGCTTCATCACTGGAAGCTTTCAAGAAGAGACTGGATTGCCATTTGTCAGAAATGATGTAGGGTCTCCTGCTTGGGCAGGGTGTTGGACTAGATGACCTTCCAACTCTGTTAATCTGTATCTGTAACTTGGAGGTCTTCTAGACCAGCCTCCAGCTCAAGCAGGAGATCCTATAGCATTTCAGACAATTTGACTGTCCAGTCTCTTCTTCACAACCTCTAGTGATGAAGAAGCATCCACCACTTCTGAGGGCAAGCTGTTCCACTGGTTAGTTGACTTAGCTGTTAGGAAGTTTCTGCTCACTTCCAGGTTGCTTCTCTCCTTGTGTTGTGACCAAGGTCCAGATAGTGATTACCAAACACAATTCAGTTCTCAACAAACTTATTTTATTAAAAGAGCTAGCTGCCGCTCGGCTGTTCCTGCCGCCTCACTCTCCAATTCCCCCCTTTCCCCCCACCAGGGCTGGGCTGCTGGGGGTTCGCAGGGGTTCTGGAGAACCTATAGCTAAGATTCTGTGCAGTTCAGAGAACCCCCAAATCCCACTTCTGGATGGCCCTGCCATACCCCTCCCTCCCAGGAGTCCCGACATGGCCCATTTTGGATGCAGGTAAGTGCAGGGCACACATGGAGGCTTAGGGAGGACAAAAACTAGACCTACCGGAAGTTTGGGGAGACTGGAAATGGGCTGTTTCTGGCCTCCAGAGGGCCTCGGAACCTGGGGAATCTGTTTTCACCCTCCCTGAGGACGAAAAGGAAAAGCCTCTGGAGCCTGGGGAGGGCAAAAATGCCCCCCCACCATGGTGCAGGAGGCTGACTAGGCCACACCCACCATGGCCATACCCATCCAGCAACCAGGCAGAGAACCCCTTGCTAAATTTTTTGAACCCCACCCCTGCCCTCCAGGTATGGCAAACCGATCGGGATTTGACACTTTCTTTTCTCCCTGCTTCCACAAAAAGAAAAGTCCTAGCAGAAATGTTCAATTAATATATAAACATTGTATATAGTGCTACAAATTGGCTATCTCTGGCTATCAATCTCATGGTTTTAAAGAAAGTTTATGAAATTCCTTCATTTGCTACTTCCTCGTTTCATCCACTTGCCAGTTGTTGTTTTTTAAAATAGCATTTAGACTTATATACCACTTCATAGTCTTTTTTTTGGGGGGGGCATGTGATGATGTGGGCAACTTTTATACCCAGGCATCCAACCAAATTAGATTTCCACCCCTGTTTATCATGCTTTCATAATAAAGGTTAAGTTGTAAATAATCACCAAAGTTAATCACAAAATCAGATCTTCAGAAGTGATGTTTACTCCTGATACAGGATGTATATGTCATGTTTTCCCCAAATGGGGTAAAATCCAAAATCACATGGAGGGAAGTATGCAGTAGAGTACCCCAAGGCTCTGGTTTAGGCCCAGTACTCTTCAACATCTTCATCAATGACTTGGACGAGGGGATAGATGGGGAACTCATCAAATTTGCAGATGACACCAAGCTGGCAGGAATAGCCAACACTCCAGAAGATAGGCTCAAGTTACAGAAAGATCTTGACAGACTTGAACATTGGGCGCTATCTAACAAAATGAAATTCAACAGTGAAAAAAGTAAGGTTCTACATTTAGGCAAAAAAACAAAACAAAATGCACAGGTACCTTATATGTAGTACCTTGCTCAATAGTAGTACCTGTGAGAGGGATCTTGGAGTCCTAGTGGATAACCATTTAGATATGAGCCAGCAGTGTGCAGCAGCTGCTAAAAAAGCCAACACAGTTCTGGGCTGCATAAACAGAGGGATAGAATCAAGATCACGTGAAGTGTTAGTGCCACTTTATAATGCCTTGGTAAGGCCACACTTGGAATATTGCATCCAGTTTTGGTCGCCACGATGTAAAAAAAATGTTGAGACTCTAGAAAGAGTGCAGAGAAGAGCAACAAAGAACTAAGGAGAAATTTCCTGACAGAACAATTAATAAGTGGAACGACTTGCCTGCAGAAGTTGTGAATGCTCCAATACTGGAAATTTTTAAGAAAATGTTGGATAACCATCTGACTGAGATGGTGTAGCATTTCCTGCCTGGGCAGGGGGTTGGACTAGAAGGCCTCCAAGGTCCCTTCCAACTCTGTTGTTATATTATATTATATTATATTATATTATATTATATTATATTATATTATATTATATTATATTATATTATATTATATTATATTATATTTTATTATATTATATTATATTATATTATATTATATTATATTATATTATATTATATTATATTATATTATATTATATTATATTGTCATATCATATTATATCATATCATATTATATTATAATTAGATATTTAGAGACTGGTTATATTTAGTGAATGTGGCTTTTCAAAACAGAGGACATTTCTTCATCTTTTCTTGCCTTTCACTGGAACAGAAAAGCAAAGGCTGAGTTAACCATACTAGGTTTTGAAGAAGTTCAAGGAATTGTCTGCTCCATCAGTTCAGTCTAGAAATGCTGGGTGAGTCAAAATGCCCTCTCGAAGGCAAGTCATATCTCACTTCAGTTTCTGGGAAAAAAAACAAAAAAACTTTAGAGCAATAAATATTTTGCTCCTTCTATTTTTATCAAACTATGCCCAAGAACAATGTAGAGAAATTCAACCAAAGTTCAATTCATTATTTGCTTATACATAACAGACAGCATCTTGCCAGACTAAAGCCTCATTATGCTCAAGTAAACAAATATACCCTGGATAATTCCGTTGTTGTGGTAGTTAGTTGCAAAGTTGTGTCCGAACCATCGTGACCCCATGGACAACGTTCCTCCAGGCCTTCATGGCCTCTACCATCCCCCAGAGACCATTTAAGCTCACACTGAGTGCTTTAATGACTCTATCCAGCCACCTCGTTCTCTGTCATCCCTTTCTTCTTTTGCCCTCAATCGTTCCCAGCATTAGGCTCTTCTCCAGTGAGTCTTCCTTCTCATTAGGTGGCCAGAGTATTTGAGTTTCATTTCCAGGATCTGGCCTTCTAAGGAGCAGTCAGAGTTGATCTCCTCTAGGACTGACCGGTTGGATCACCTTGCAGTCCAAGGGACTCTCAGGAGTCTTCTCCAGCACCATAGTTCAAAGACCTCAATTCTTTGGCACTCAGCCTTTCTTATGGTCTAACTTTCACAGCTGTACATTGCAACTGGGAAAAGATGATTCCAGAAAAAGTGGCTATCCTTACTCTCTTCCTCTATCTCCTATCCACTCTGGGCTGGACTCCTTTTGTTCACCCTCTCCCCCTTTCTGAAATGTTTTCCTTCCTGGGAAACCGCCACTTCACATGAGTTCCCCTCTATGGGCACCATCTCTTACAATTTTAGAGATAAGGATCTATTATTGAATCAAAATCCAAATCACGTGAAAATTTATAAAGCCTTAGTAAGGCTACTTCTGGAATACAACATCCAGTTTTGGTCACCACATTACAAAAAAGATGTTAAGACTTTGGAAAAAGTGCAAATAAGAGCAACTAAAATAATTAAAGGCCTAAAGACTAAGACGTATTCAAAACAGTTGCAGGATTTGGTTTTGGCTGGTCAAGAGAAAGGAAGGACTAGGGGGACTTGATAGCAGTATTTGAGGGGCTGCCACAGAGAAGCGGGAGTCAGCTTAAGCACCAGGAGAAGAAACAATGGATGGAAACTAATCAAGGAGAGAAGCAACCTGGAATTAAGAAGAAACTTCCTAACCGGGAAGACAATTAACCAGTTGAACAGCTTGCCTTCAGAAGAAGTTGATGTTTCATCACTGGAAGTATTTAAGAAGTGACTGAACAGTCAGTTGTCTGAAATGGTATCGAGTCTCCTGCTTGAGCAGGGAGCTGGACTAGGAGACCTCCAAGTTCCCTTCCAGCTCTATTCTGATTGTTTAATTTCACAGCTGATAAATCTCCTCAGAAGTATAAGATTTACAATGATTCCTGACCATCTGTTCATAAATGGAGCATGTTGCTGTCAATTTACATCTATTGTCCACGTGGAATGATGCAAGGTTGAGTCTGAGCCCCCAAATACTTCTTAAAAAATATTTTCTTTTGCTCACAAGCACAACATACCATTCGGATATTTCTTTGCAGAGTGCAACGTTGCTGTCAGATAATGAATTGTAAGTTAGGAGATTCATTAATCTGTGCAGATTGAAAAAGTTCCAAGCATACAAAATATACCAGCATTGAGAAGTGATGACCAAAGGAAATGTTAAGCGCTTATTTCTCTGACCTTGGATACAATTGCAATTCACAGTCCAGAGAACTGTGTTAAATGTGCCAGATGATGTGACTATGCCCAGTGAAACAGGTGTTTGTTTCTTTTCAGCAGGAGATGTGGAATTATTGCTCTTTTTTTCAAGAGGCTTTGTGGTCATGCTGTCAAAAAAAAATACATGCTCAAGTGAAGCTTCACACAATGAGTAACTGATTGGCTAGTTATCTAGCATATGCCCAAACCACTAAGAGGTTGCTGTGGGCTCAAATTTTATAACAAGTGTAGATTGTGTATATAAATTAGAAGTTCTTTCATGCAACAGAATGACCTGGGTTAAAGAAGAAATATTCCATCCATCCTCCACTCTATTTAAGAGCCATGGTGGCGCAGTGGTTAGAGGGCAGTACTGCAGGCTACTTCTGCTGACTGCTGATTGCCAGCAGTTTGGCAGTTCGAGTCCCACCGGCTCAAGGTTGATTTAGCCTTCCATCCTTCTGAGGTCGGTAAAATGAAAACCCATTTTGTTGGGGGCAATATCAGACGTGGGGTTAACATACTGTTACTACCGGTTCATGCAGCGCCGGAAATGGGAACGTGTGTGCGCGCATGCATGCAGCGTCAAAACCCCAGCGATATAGGATGGGATTGTGCCTGGGCCCGCAGGTCGCCACTACCAGTTCACCCAACCAGTCCGAACCGGCTGAATACCACCTCTGGGCAATATGCTGTCTCTGTAAACTGCTTAGAGAGGGCTGTAAACCACTATGGCAGCGGTTCTCAACCTGTGGGTCGGGACCCCGTTGGGGGTCGAATGACGATTTGCCAGGGGTCGCCTAAGAACATTGAAAATATGGGAAGTATACTTGCAAGTCGAAGAATCGCGCTCCAATGGTTGACTCCACAAGCCAGCTGCAGGCTCGTCAAATCGCTAGCCGAATTCGGCTTCAGGCGCGATGAATTAAAAAAGAGAGAAATCTTTGCTCTGATGTCTCCCTCTCAAGCCAGCTGCAATCACTCCCAATGGTTAGCCTAATCTGGCTTCAGGTGCGATAAACTTAATAGGGGAGGAGTCTCCGCTTTAATGCCTCTGTCCTCAAGGCAATCGCAAGCAGTTCAGATCGCTAGCCAATACGGCTTCAGGCGCGATAAATTCAAAACGAAAATAATTTTATGGTTGGGGTCGCCACATCGTGGGGAATTGTATTAAAGGGGTCGCAGCACTATAAAGGTTGAGAACCACTGCACTATGGAGAGCAGTATATAAACTTAAACACTATTGCTATTGCTATTTGATTTGTTCCTGACTTTCATTTGTGTGGGGGGCATCTCTGACTTAAGGCAGCTCATGACACAACCGAAACAATAAAACAAAACAACCAAAATGCCCAATAGAGGGCATCAACTATCCTCTATCTGACCCTCAACTCAGGGTAGAACCAATATTAAAATCCAAGCAACCCCAATGGTTCTTGTTTTATGGCTTTATCTCTTGGCTGTTTTATTGCTACCACCCTCCCTTCCAATGGTAGACACAATTAATTAATATTTAATCCATTATGCCCAAAGGCTCTACTAAAGAGGACCGCCTTAATGGCCTTTGTCAATAGGGATGGATGGAGTCATCACATTCTCAGATTGCAAAAGGAGATCTTTGCAGGGACTAGGGCCATCAAGCAAATGATCTCTGTGGGCTGTTATCTCCGTAGGATTTTCATGCATGAATTTTCTGTGCCTTGAAACCGCAACTCATGTACATTGGAGACCAAGGGAAATCATTGTAATGCAATGGTCTGGCGTTCCGTTCAGATTTTTCACAGCACAATTTTCCCCTCTTGGTAAGCTTGGGGGTGGGGGGAGAAATCTCTCTCTACTGCTGGTTAAGCTCTTTTCTATTTTACCACTTCCACAAAATTTCCAGTGTGCTGCCTTCTTTGGAGTGTTGAAGTGTGACTGATAGCGTGATAAAAATATTCACCCAGACAGATTTGTAAGAATTATTCTGCAATAGTTTGAAATAAATCACACCGAGGATATGTATCTTAACTCTGAGTGCTTGATTACTTTTCAATGTGTAGCTGCACTTTTCAGCAACTTTTGATTTCTCATTAATACATTCAAATTCCGGAGCTCCCCTCCATACTTCCTTTGCTTGGCATCTCTGCAATTTATTTAACATGAGATCATAAATTTGAGCAAATTAGATTCTATTCTCATTAAATATGAACCCTATATTTCTAAATGAACTCCACATTCCTGACATCAAATGGAGCATAAACTACAAAATCAACAAGATGAGTTGTTGATGAAACTCTTTGGGCATGATGAATGTTTTAAGGATTTTATTAAAAATGAGTTAAATGGTTTTCACATAAGTTAAGAGGAAAAAAAGTGTGATTCTGGCAATTATTAACTAAAGCAGTAGCCCTTTTCTTTAAAAAAAAAAATAACTAAAGAGGAATGAGGAGCTGTAGACTTTAGTATTCCCCCAAATTTCTACTTGGCGCCTGAAAAAGGGACCAAATGTTGTAGAAATTCAATCTTCTGTTGGTAACAATGTCTTATAAAACAAGCCAATAATAATTGGAGCAAAATGTTTTTTTAAAAAATTTGTTTTATTAAGTTTCTATAATTAAACAATTCTTATTCACCTCTTGTGCATGACTGTGACCATTTACATATCATCACACTACTACTCACCTATACACTATACATTTTTACTAAATTTACGCTCTATTTTATCTGTTTTTTCCCCTTTTTTCTATTTTCGATCCAATGGTACCATTTCTCCCATATTACGTAAAAATCTAAGTCCATCAATTCTTTCAGTTCAAGTGTCAATTTGTGACACAATCCAATACTTTTTTTAATTATTAAGTCTTCAGAGGGTATATTTGAACTTCTCCAACATTGCACGAAGGCCAAACTTGGAGCAAAATGTTTTATAGATGGCATTTGCCACCGGCAAGATTAGCAAAAATGTTTAGTAATAGGTCTGTCAAATGTTGGAAATGTAATCAGACCCCAGGTACTTATTATCATACAGTATGTGGTGGACTTGTATGAAAGCAAGAACATATATGGGAGGAAATACATACTTGGTTGGAAAAGATGATTAAGCAACATATAGATCTGAAACCACAAATATTTTTATGGGGTATAATGAATTATGATCAATGGTGAAATTCAAATTCTTTTACTACCGGTTCTGTGGGCATGGCTTGGTGGGCATAATGTGGCTTGGTGGGCGTGGCTTGGTGGGCATGGCAGAGGAAAGGTACTGCAAAATCTCCATTCCCACCCCACTCCAGGGGAAGGATATTGCAAAAGTCCCATTCCCACCCCACTCTGGGACTATCCAGAGATAGTATTTGCAGGTTCTCCGAACTACTCCAAATTTCCGCTACCGGTTCTCCAGAACCTGTCAGAACTTGCTGGATTTCACCCCAATTATGATAAAGGAACTATATATTTAGTTTTACACATATTGACAGCAGCAAGGATCGTATTTGGACAATACTGGAAAAATGAGAACACTCTATGAGATGAGAATGTAATTCAGAAAATATTAGACTGTGCAGAAATGGACAGATTGACTTTAAGAATAAAAGACAAAGAAGACACAGAATATTACTTGATATGGAAGAGATTTTATGAGTGTTTAGAGATAAGAGGTAGAAATTAGATGAAGAAAGATTATTGTGATATATGAATTAAATATAAAGATGGTTTATAATTATAAATATGCCAATATAATTAACAGAATTATAAATAAGCTTATAAAGAGAAATTTAGCCAAAACTACTCTGTTATAGTATTACTGTGTTAATAATATATATACTATATATAATAATATATAGTATATGTGTTAATATTTATTTTTGTTTTCTCTTTGTCTTTCCTTTGTAAATGATATATCCCGACAACACATGGTATTCAAATGTTTAATAATAATAATAATAATAATAATAATAATAATAATAATAATAATAATAATAATAATAATAATAATAATAATAATAATAATAAAAAAATGAAGCATAGATTTAAGAAGCTGAAAGTGGTGGAGAAAAGAATTGTTGGCAATAATACATCATATGGGTTTCATGGATTATGGATAAACTATTGGTGGTATCCAATTCTACTCAACAACCTCTACAATGGGAAGTCCATCCATATCTAATGTTACTCTGAAGGTCAGCCACATCTGGAAAATAGTGTTAACCAAAACTATAAGAATAATATAAATGTTCCTCTCCCACTAATTAGACTAAAGTAAAGGTAAAGGTAAAAACATATGTGCTAGTCATTCCCGACTCTAGGGGGCAATGTTCATCTCCGTTTCACAGCCAAAGAGCCAGCACTATCTGAAGACATCTCCATGGTCATGTGGCTGGCATGACTAAATACCAAAGGTGCACAGAACACTGTCGCCTTCCCACCAAAGGTGGTCCCTATTTTTCTACTTGCATTCTTTACCTGCTTTCGAACTGCTAGGTTGGCAGAAGCTGGGACAAGTAATGGGAGCTCACCCCATAATGCAGCACTAGGGATTCGAACTGCTGAACTGCCGACCTTTCGATAGACAAGCTCAGCATCTTAGCCACTGAGCCACTGCATCCCTTCTACTAATTAAAGTTAGTGTTAGGGTTAGACTAATCAGACTAGTTACTCGTTATTGCCCTAACTCAGCATTTTAAATACACCATTTAGCTTGGAAACATGTTTTCCATCCAGCACTGAATAAGAATAGGCTGAGCTGAATGTTCAGATTATTTTTACTAGAGCTTTTTTGAAAATTTAAAAAGAAAAAAGAAAAAAGCAACGCCTGGCGATTTCTACACTTTGCAAAATGCAGGTTAGAGTTTGAAAACAGCATTCTGGTTGAGGAAAGAAATGCTAGTGATGGAGACTAAGGATGAAAAAAAGGCTCAGCAAAAATTTAATAGATTGAGAATTACATTTTGGAACAAAGGTGGAGGGGTAATAAATCTCTTGAGTTGCAAGATGCAACGCAGGGGTGGGGGGGAAATAAACATACTGAAGTGAAAAAAATTCCACAATATATTTATAGGAAATAAAAAATTTAGAATGAGCGGAAATTTAGTATCTCTAATCAGTCCAATTGCTTAACAACTCTTTCCCCTCTTTCTAAAATGTTGGTGATTTTTTTGTCCCTTACAAATAATTTGGCTATGGCCATCGGCAATTGCTTTCCATTAGCAGCACTCTCTCTCTTTAATCAATTCATTCATAGTTTACGCGGATAAATCCCTCTACTTGAGTTCTAAAAAACTTTACACCGAATAAAAATAGGTGCAATCAAGCTGAATAAGAACAAAGCATGGAAAAGCAGCATAGAAGCAGCTAAAACAAAATAAAGCTGAATGAGATTAAAATGCAGGAGGTAATCTTCACTTGATATTGAAATACGGGCACCAGCTGGTCGCCTTGCAAAAGGTTTTCTATAGCTGGGCTGCAACAATTGAAAAGGCCATTTCAAAGTGAATGCAGTATGGTTAGACTGCCCAGTCCTGATGAGCAATTCTGCAACACTGTTTGAAAGAAGTAGAAGTTTCTGATTCAGCTTTAGAGGCAGTTACACCTGTCAACACATTGGCCCAGGTTTGCACCGTTACCTCCCATTGAAATCAATGGGTGAAAAGGGTTTAGGGTTGGTTTATTGGAAACATTTCAGCAAAAAAAAACAAAAAACGTTCAAGAATTGTTTACTGCAGTCAATAATCAATGAGTATATAAAAATAAGTAGTGACACGGTGGCTTAGTGGATAAGATGCTGAGCTTGTCAGCCGAAAGGTCAGCAGTTCAGCGGTTCGAATCCCTAGTGCCGCATAACGGCGAGAGCTCCCAGTTACTTGTCCCAGTTTCTGCCAACCTAGCAGTTCGAAAGCATGTAATGCAAGTAGAAAAATAGGGACCACCTTTGGTGGGAAGGTAACAGCGTTCCATGCACCTTTGGTGTTGAGTCATGCCGGCCACGTGACCATGGAGACGTCTTCGGAAAGCGCTGGCTCTTTGGCTTTGAAACGGATATGAGCACCACCCCTAGTGTCGGGAACGGCTAGCACATATGTGCGAGGGGAACCTTTACCTTTACCCATATAAAAATAAAGGTTTCTCTGTCAGTCACATTCAAATATAGGACAATATCATCTCCATTTCTTGGTCGAGGGAGCCAGTGTCGTCTGAAGACATTTCCATGGTCATGGCTATATGCCAAAGGTGAATGGAATAGCAATAGCAGCAACACTTAGAGTTATATTCCGCTTCACAGTGCTTTACATCCCACTCTAAGCAGTTTACAGAGTCAGCATATTGGTTCCAACAATCTGGATCCTCATTTTACTGACCTTGGAAGGGTGGAAGGCTGAGGCAACCTTGAGCCTGGTGAGATTCGAAATGCCAAATTGCAGGCAGCCAGCAGTCAGCAGAAGTAGCCTGCAGTACTGCATTCTAAGCACTGTTCCACCAAGGCTCTTACCGAATGCTATTACCTTCCCATCGAAGTGGTGCCTATTAATCTACTCGCATTTGCATGTTTTTGAACCGCTAGGTGGGCAGGAGCTGGGGAAAGGAATGGAAGCTCACCCCATTGCAAGGAGCTTGGGTCTCTAACCCAGGCTGTCAGATCTTCAGCTGACAAGCTCAGCATTTTTTTAACCATTGAGCCATCGTGTCCCTTATTATTTCATATATAATCAATATTCAGGGAGACTTGGCAAAGTGTTCATTTGGAAAGTGTGTTTGAAGGCAACACATTTATTTCCACACTGGATTGGAAAATGAAACAAATGACAAAATCACAAATGACAAAAATCTGAAAGAATGGAGACCTTATATGAACTTTTCTATTTTTTAAAAAAGACAAAATTGAATTGATGATTTTGGACTTCTGGGATTCAAAGAAAACAAGAAGGTTTGGAGAAAAGATTAAGATGCTAATTACTTGATAGAAAGAAAGGCAGATAATATAAATATATAAATGATTAATTTTTCTGATCTCTTTTTTAAAATTCTTACTCTGCATTTTTGGTTTCATTTTGTATAATTTTAGTATATTGAAAAACTCATTTATACACAGAGAGAGAGAGAGACTAAGACCAAAAAAAAGGGTCTCGGACAACTCATTATGGCTAATTTGCCACAGTCAACTCACTGGGGGATGTTACACTAATATCAAATAAATGATGGAATTGAATCACTAAGGAAAGGATGCAAAAGGAGTGACAAAATGAAATGTGAATGACAAAAAAACATTTTTTAAATTATTTTAAATAATCAATTTGAATTCTTGAATTGTCCCGGAGGGAGTTGGCTGTGGCGGATTAGCCATAACGACGAGTTGGCTGTGGTGAGTTCATATCATCTACTAAATTGTAATGTCTTATTTAGCCTAATTTTATTTTTGATAGGATGGCTATGGACCTGTATCATGTTTTCTTCACAATTGTCCTAACCTAACATAATTCACTGTTCTTTCACTAGTACCATTCACTTTTCCTATTCCTTTGTGTATTGCATTCATGTCTCCATATGATTTAGTAGTCTGTGGCCTATATTTGTTGTTGTGACGTCATCTCTGACCCCATCACAACCCCACGGACAATGTTTCTCCAGGCCTTCCTGTCCTCTACCATCCCCCAGAGACCATTTAAGCTCAGGCCTACTGCTTCAGTGACTCCATCCAGCCACCTCATTCTCTGTCATCCACTTCTTCTTTTGCCCTCAATCGTTCCCATCATTAGGCTCTTCTCCAGTGAGACCTTCCTTCTCATTAGGTGGCCAAAGTATTTGAGTTTCATCTTCAGGATCTGGCCTTCTAAAGAGCAGTCAGGGTTGATCTCCTCTAGGACTGACTGGCTTGATTGCCTTGCAGTCAATCTTCTCCAGGAATCTTCTCCAGCACCATAATTCAAAGGCCTCAATTCTTTGACACCCAGCCTTCCTTATGGGGGCAAATATTTAGCTTATAATATTGTTAATCTCCAGCAGGTAATTATTTTGAAAACACACACATAATTTAAAGTTTATATTTTTTTTCAAATTACATTTTTTCAAATTTCATTATTTAAATAATTTTGCTTTAGTCCTGTTAGGCCATCAATTTGTTGTTTATTTTTTAAATTAGTTGTAATGAATTACAGATGAAAGAAATTTAGACTTGGCAAAATCACAGATTAATGACAAAATAAATTTGTTTAATTGGATGCAGATATACACATGCTAAAAAACCAAAACAGAAGCAAAGAGAATCTGTTGAGTACAACATTTTGGCAATGAAAAAAGAATTCCCCTTAAACATAGTTTCCTTCTAAAATGTATTATTTATTTTTTTCCCCTTGGTATTTATTTTCAAATTTTCTCTGGCATCAACCTAACCATTTCCTGATGAAATGTGTTCTTCTTTGCTTATATCTTGCCTGCATTCTCTAAAGCTCGGAAGCTCTCTTTTGAGAGTTCATTCCCCTTTAAAATGCTATGAAATATATTTTATTTACTTTATAGAATGGTGTTTCTAGTGTTGAGCATACATTTCCTCATTTGCACAAAAAAAATGGTATTAGGCAACGAGTATATGTGAATTAAAGAAGAAATATACACATTTGTTGTTGTTGAAGGCTGAGGATAATTTTTCATTTGAATTAACAATGTTTTTCCTTCCTGGATCAGATGAAGTTTATTTGATGCATTCTTTGGAACTGTCCATGTTAATTATCCCGAGTCAGACGCCTTCTTGATTTTCTAGATTATAAGTAGGAACACAACCAGGCTTGCAAGATTCTATTATTACAGCCCATCTCAATGAAATAACTTACTATTCTAATTGCTGCCTCTGTACTTTTGTGAGGGATGCAATATCCAGTTTGGTTGCCTTGTATGTAGACTTTTAGCCACTCTGTTAAGAAGCATGTTGCCCGGGATATACCATCAATTATTTTTTTATTTTATTTTATTTTATTTTATTTATTTATTAATTTATTTATTTAGTCACAACAATATATATAAGTATCATACAAAAAAGATTATATAGTATATAAACATATATATGAGTAAATATTAGGAGGTATAAGCATATATATATATATATATATATATATATATATATATATATATATATATATATATATATATATGAAGAAGAAAAGAAAAACAATAGGACAGGAACGGTAGGCACGTTTGTGCTCTTATGCACGCCCCTTATGGTCCTCTTAGGAATGGGGTGAGGTCAATAGTAGAAAGTTTTTGGTTAAAGCTTTTGGGATTATGGGAAGAGACCACAGAGTCAGGTAAAGTGTTCCAAGCACTGATGATTCTGTTACAGAAGTCATATTTTCTGCAATCTAGATTAAAGCGGTTAACATTAAGTTTAAATCTATTGGTTGCTCTTGTATTATTGCAATTAAAGCTGAAGTAGTCTTTAACAGGAAGGACATTACAATAGATGATTCTATGAGTTAAACTTAGGTCTTGTCGAAGGCGACGGAGTTCCAAGTTTTCTAAGCCTAGGATTTCAAGTCTGGTGGGGTAAGGTATTTTGTTGTTTTCAGAGGAATGAAGAACTCTTCTTGTAAAATATTTCTGGACACATTCACTTGTATTGATGTCAGAAATGTGGTGAGAGTTCCAGACAGGCAAGCTGTATTCTAGAATTGGTCTAGCAAATGTTTTATATGCTCTAGTTAGTAGTGTAGTGTTTTTGGAAAAGAAGCTACTCAAGATTAGATTTACAACTCTTAGAGCCTTTTTTTCTATGTAGTTGCAGTGGGCTTTGGCACTTAGATAATTTGATATGAAAACTCCAAGGTCTTTAACAGGGTGGGGGTCATCTGTAAGGTAATGTCCATCAAGTATGTACTTAGTGTTTGGGTTCTTTTTTCCAATATGTAAGACTGAGCATTTGCTGGTTGAGATTTGGAGTTGCCAAGTTTTAGACCAAGCGGTTAGATGATCAAGGTCTTTTTGAATGGTAGTAGTATTATTGGTGGTGTTAAATAGTTTGACATCGTCAGCAAAGAGAACACAATTACTTGAGATATGGTCACAAAGATCATTTATGTATAGTATGAAGAGTGTTGGTCCAAGAACGCTGCCTTGAGGAACGCCACTCCTGACAGGAACAGGATTTGATAGCCAATTTTGGCATTGCCAATTTTGACCACTTATTGTCTGTTAGACAGAAAAGCAGATATCCATTTGTGAAGGGGTCCTGAAATGCCATAGGATTTTAGTTTTAGGAGAAGTTTATCATGTACTACTGAGTCGAAAGCTTTGCCGAAGTCTATGTAGATTGCATCTATTGTTTTGCCTTGATCAAGATTTGTAGTCCATATGTTTTTACAGTGGAGAAGTTGTAAGTTGCATGATAATTTTTTCCTGAAACCAAATTGTTTATTAGAGAGTAGGTTGTTTGTTTCTAAGTGTGAATCATAAAGGTAGTCTGCCCTTCATACCCTTCGTATATTATTGCAGCCACACCAGAGGCAGTAAATGATTTAGCTTCCTTTTGATATCGAATTATAACAACTATCCCATGGCGACTCTGTGGCACCATATTTTTTTTATATATATATTTTTTAATTTTCTTTTAATACAAACGTTCCATCCTACATTAAACAATGTGTTGTCTGGGTATAAAATCCTTTGTGTCTTAACAATTAAACTGACCACCATGTTCATTTCTTAAATTCATTCTTATATTAATACTAATGTGACACAATATTATGGGGCTTTTATTATGGAAGGGTCCTCTCCAACTGTGTTATTCCACGATCTGTTAACAACACATAATTTGTTCTCTCTCTCCCCCTCTCCCACTCCCTCTGTCTCCTGATGCTTTATTTAAACTAGTATGACCTCTGTAGCAGAGGTGAAATTCAAAATTTTCCCCTACAACTTCTGTGGGCGTGGCTTGGTGGGCATGGCAGGGAAAGGATATTGCAAAATCTCCATTCCCATCCCACTCTGGGGCCAGCCAGAGGTGGTATTTGCCAGTTCTCCGGACTACTCAAAATTTCCCGGTTCTCCAGAACCTGTTAGAACCTGCTGGATTTCACCCCTGCTCTGTCAATACCACATGCTAAATACATAAATAAAATCTCAGTGAAAGTAGTTTTGAAGTGGATTTGCTGGTTTGGCCTACCTCAGCAATCCCCAATCTTTTGGGCCCCAGGGACTGGTTCCATGGACAGAGCAGTGGTGGGTTTCCGCACCCCCCCCCCCGGTTCGGACTGGTTTGCAAGAAACATTAGTAAAACCTGAGGGGACATGGTTTCATGTGCTGCCTGCATCCCACAGATGGGGCTTTGCTTGTTTGTGCAGCCTGGTTTCTGGCATGCCGCAGACCAGTGCCAGTCTGGGGTTTGGGGAACCCTGGCCTACCTAAAAAAAAAATATTCATTGACAAAAGTGCAGGCTTTCCTGTAAGTTATGAAATGGGAGTGAGCTCAATTTGTCACACCTAAAATGATTTGGATGCAAAGTTTACGCATATATCCTAAAAGAAAAGAAAAAGAGAGAGGGGACAGAACTTAGGCTCGGCCGTCTAATAGGAACCAAATGAAATAGGATGGCAGTAAATACTGGGAAAAGTAAAATAAAGCCTCAAAAGCGTTTTGTTTTTCAAGGCAACTGGACTGTGGCTTTTTCTTGAGAAAGAAATGTTTTGTTTTTTTTCCCTTGGAGAAGACATTTTGTTTCTCATTCAAAAAGCTTCACCAGTTCTGACAGGAACACTGGAGGTTTTAAAGAAGAGATTGGACAGTCATTTGCCTGAAGTGGTATAGGATTTTCCTGCCTGAGCAGGGGGTTGGACTAGAAGACCTCTAAGGTCCCTTCCAACTCTGTTATTCTGTGAAGTATAGCTTCTTGGATGAGAAGCGAGATGTCTTGGATGACAAACAGAAAACATTTCTACCTTAAGAAGAAGAAAAAATCCCCTCACAATAAAAATAAAGAGATAGGAAAGAATAATAAAAAAGAAAAGAAGCAGTACCAACTTCACATATTACTTCTTCTTAAAATTCATTTTTAAAATTAATCCATCTTCTCAAATTCAAATTTTTTCCCACTTGTATATTCCTTCAAATTTCATAAGTCCATTTCTTAAATTACAGTCCATCTTCTCGAAATTTTTGAGGGTGGGAGGTTATGTATATTTTGTATACTTTAACTTGTGATTGTTGGTCATAATACCCGGTATTTGCTCTGGGAAGTCCGGGGGGGGGAAGGGGCAGGAGGGGGGAAAAGTGGGGGGAAATGATACATGGATTGGTTATTAATGTACAGTAATGTTTGAAGATATGAAATTAAAATTTAAAATGATATTGGGGCTGCCCGACTGCCATTTCAGAAAGAAAAGGAGAGAGGGGTAGAAGGAGGGAAGAAAGTAGGTAGGAAAGACTTGAGAAGGAGGAGGGGAATAAGAAGGTTAGATAGGGTGGAAGAAGGGAGGAGTGGAGAAGGAGGAGAGGAAGTAGTAAAGTGAAGGAGATGAAGGATCGGAAAGTAGTAGAGGGTAGAGAGGGAGGTTGTGAAGAAAGGAAGTGGCAGTCGGGCAGGCCTGAATCAGTAATAAATAAAAATAATGATTAATGATGGATAATAGTTTGTACATAAATATGATGTTGGAAAATGGAAATAAAAATTATTTAAATAAAAAAGAAGAAGAAAAAAATAGTCCAATTGCCGTGATGTCATTACCAACTTTACATAGTCAGAAAGGATTACTGAAAATGGATCTGAGGAACCTCAATCAACAATCAGAACCTAATCAGATAAAATAAAATAAAAAAACTTGATGGGGAAAAAAAACACCCAATCAGAACCTAACCTAGAGTCAGAATTAAGAATACCTTACAGATCTAATGAAAGTGCCTCACTTGGCAGAATGTGGTGCACAACTAGAGCAAGGAATGAGGAGTCACTATTTCCTGTGACTGAGTGGTGGCTCAGTGGCTAAGAGGCTGAGCTTGTTGATCGAAAGATCGGCAGTTCAGCGGTTCGAATCCCTAGTGCCGCATAACGGGGTGAGCTCCCATTACTTGTCCCAGCTTCTGCCAACCTAGCAGTTCGAAAGCACATAAAGAATGCAAGTAGAAAAATAGGGATCACCTTTGGTGGGAAGGTAACTGCGTTCCGTGCGCCTTTGGCGTTGAGTCATGCTGGCCACATGACCACAGAGAGGTCTTCGGACGGTGTTGGCTCTTCGGCTTTGAAATGGAGATGAGCACCGCCCCTTAGAGTCGGAATGACCAGCACATAAGTGCAAGGGGAACCTTTACCTTTGCCTTACTCTTTGCAAGCAAAGTGAGAGCAGAGAAGCAATTAGTTTTCGCACTTTTTCCCAAACTTTCAAAGTTATCGACTAATTCCTATAGGAACTTTTCAGATGATATATTGAGCTGAATATATTTAAAATGGGATCCATCAAAATTTATCTGAGATTTCCCATAAATAGCTGTAATAAATGTGTCCGTGTACCTCTTAATTAAAAATCTAAAAAAAAAATAAATTCTACTTTGCTGTAAATCAGGACGGAACCCATAAATTATGGCACTTCTATTATACCATCTACATAAACTCTTATTCTGCCTATGTACATAAAATCTCAGAGAGGGAAATACAGGAGTTTGTTATGCCTGGACGCTGATTTTTTTGTTTGAAGGTCAACAGAGATATCAGAGTGTGAAGTTCAGGGTTTTTTAAAAGAAACAGCAGGGAAGGTGATTGTAACACGGAAGTTATTAACTGTGGGCTCCTTGACCCCATCTTTATAGCTGACCCCCTATAGCTATAGGAATCCTCTAGTGTTCTTTCTCTAATTATGTAGAAGTAAAGCCTTGAATTGATCTACTTCCATAGTTTATTTTTCTCATTTGCCTAGTATCAAGGTCCTTAGATCTGTTGACTCTACTTGACATGAAATATTGTAATCCATGGAAACGATAAATGCAGAGCTACCTCTCCGTCGGTTTTCTTATAGGATTGAAGAATTGGCAAGCTTCTATTTTCTGTTTCAAAATCCCGGGCAAACAATTTGACAGCACTTTCTGGTAACAAGAATCTTGATTACACAGAGATCCCATCCGTGGCTCTTTACATTTAGATCAACACCCTTTAATGTTATCTAGGGCTTCCTGAGGTAAACTGAATTTACAGGAAATCTCCAAAGAAAAGGCTTTCTCCCCCCACCTCCAATTTTTAATACAGTTCAGTCACTATTATACTGTGATCACAATGTTGTTCCCCTACCGTAAAACAAGAAAAACAACACTACACAGTGGGATTAACTATAAAACTATACAGTAAAATTTAGCTAAAAGCATATAGGGAGAGGAGCTCCATTCTACGTGTAGTGCACAAACTGATGGGCATTTCCTACTTTTGTTAAAGTGTTTGCTAAAAGAACATACTTTGTTGTTAAAATCACAAGTCCAGAAATAATTTAACTGTAGATTGAAACCATCTTTCAAAACATAGGTCCCTTTTTTTAAAGTGGGTAGTGAGGTAATGGAGTTTTAAGTAAGATTATTTTCAGAGCAAATATCAGTTGTTATGAGGAGTTAAAAGAAACACCAGCATGTTGTTGTTGTTGTTGTTGTTGTTATTATTATTATTATTATCATCATCATTATTATTATTGCAATTCGGAATTAAATATTATCACTATAAGGGGAACACTCCTTTCTACCACCATAAATTTATTTCAATAGATCAAGATTCCAAATTAGTATCTTTAAATCCTGACCAATCATGTACAATACAGCATGAAGTATTTAGATGAAAAGATGATGTAGACTTATGATTAAATCATGCTTGAAGTAGGCAATTAATCCCATTACTTATGTAATTAAATTGTCTACCATCTAAAGCTTATCAGACTGTAGCCAGCTTACCAAATTTACACAACAAAAGAAAATATCACAGTCGTAATCAATTAGAATAATGGTTCTAATTCGATCCTTGAACTATTAATGCTAGCGTCACTTGGAAACCATAAGGATGAGGGCAATCCATGTTTCAAGAAGAGATATTCTGGAGAATTGCAGATGTGAGGTCCCCGCTGACCTCACATCTCTTGATAAGGTAAAATAGGCAGAGATTATTGAGAAAAAGCAGTCCTGAACCACATATAGCTTTATGGGTAACTATCTTGTTTTATATTCAGAAAGTGTTCTACAACTTGATGGACATTACCTTACTGACGACCCCCTCCCTGTCAAAGACCTTGGAGTTTTCATATCAAATGACCTAAATGCCAAAGCCCACTGCAACTACATAGCAAAAAAAGCTCTAAGACTTGTAAACTCATACCACATCTCTGACATTAATACTACCAAACGCGTCCAGAAATATTTTACTAGAAGAGTTCTTTGCTCCTCTGAAAACAACAAAATACCTTATACCGCCAGGCTTGAAATCCTGGGTTTAGAAAATTTAGAACTCCGTCGACTCCGACATGATCTGTGTTTAACACACAGAATCATCTATTGTAATATCCTTCCTGTAAAAGACTACTTCAGCTTCAATCGCAACAATACAAGAACAAGCAATAGATTCAAACTTAATGTCAACCGCTTCAAACTTGATTGCAGAAAATATGACTTTTGTAACAGAATTGTTAATGCTTGGAACTCACTACCTGACTCTATAGTCTCTACTCAAAACCCCAAAATCTTCAACCAAAAGCTGTCTACTATTGACCTCACCCCATTCCTAATAGGACTATGAGGGGCGTGCATAAGAGCACAAAAGTGCCTACCATTCCTGTCCTATTGTTCTCTTCATTATAGTATTATATGCATACTTTTACTTACACTTTTACTTATATATACTTTTTCTCTCATGATGGGTTATTGTTTATGTTGATGATTGTATATACTGTTGTGACAAAAAAAACCAAAAAACCCCACAATGTGGAATCGAACAAGAAACAACTCGTTGGAACTTGTTCTGCTTTAACTGCCCCCTTTCTGATACTGATGTGGACTGGAGGTGTCTGTTTGTCTGAGAGGTTTGGGCTTAAGTCATGTTTCTCTCCTTGCTGCTTTGGTAATGGATCTCTTCTCTCTCTTCACAAATTGATGGGCATTTCCTACTTTTGTTAAAGTGTTTACTAAAAGAACATACTTTGTTGTTAAAATCACAAGTCCAGAAATAATTTAACTGTAGATTGAAATCATCTTTCAAAACATATGTCCCTTTTTTAAAAGTGGGTAGTGAGGTAATGGAGTTTTAAGTAAGATTATTTTCAGAGCAAATATCAGTTGTTATGAGGAGTTAAAAGAAACACCAGCATGTTGTTGTTGTTGTTGTTATTATTATTATTATTATCATCATTATTATTGCAATTCGGAATTAAATATTATCACTATAAGGGGAACACTCCTTTCTACCACCATAAATTTATTTCAATAGATCAAGATTCCAAATTAGTATCTTTAAATCCTGACCAATCATGTACAATACAGCATGAAGTATTTAGATGAAAAGATGATGTAGACTTATGATTAAATCATGCTTGAAGTAGGCAATTAATCCCATTACTTATGTAATTAAATTGTCTACCATCTAAAGCTTATCAGACTGTAGCCAGCTTACCAAATTTGCACAACAAAAGAAAATATCACAGTCGTAATCAGTTAGAATAATGGTTCTAATTCGATCCTTGAACTATTAATGCTAGCGTCACTTGGAAACCATAAGGATGAGGGCAATCCATGTTTCAAGAAGAGATATTTTGGAGAATTGCAGATGTGAGGTCCCCGCTGACCTCACATCTCTTGATAAGGTAAAATAGGCAGAGATTATTGAGAAAAAGCAGTCCTGAACTACATATAGCTTTATGGGTAACTATCTTGTTTTATATTCAGAAAGTGTTCTACAACTTGATGGACATTACCTTACTGACGACCCCCTCCCTGTCAAAGACCTTGGAGTTTTCATATCAAATGACCTAAATGCCAAAGCCCACTGCAACTACATAGCAAAAAAAGCTCTAAGACTTGTAAACTCATACCACATCTCTGACATTAATACTACCGAACGCATCCAGAAATATTTTACTAGAAGAGTTCTTTGCTCCTCTGAAAACAACAAAATACCTTATACCACCAGGCTTGAAATCCTGGGTTTAGAAAATTTAGAACTCTGCTGACTCCGACATGATCTGTGTTTAATACACCGAATCATCTATTGTAATATCCTTCCTGTAAAAGACTACTTCAGCTTCAATCGCAACAATACAAGAACAAGCAATAGATTCAAACTTAATGTCAACCGCTTCAAACTTGATTGCAGAAAATACGACTTTTGTAACAAAATTGTTAATGCTTGGAACTCATTACCTGACTCTATAGTCTCTACTCAAAACCCCAAAATCTTCAACCAAAAACTGTCTACTATTGACCTCACTCCATTCCTAACAGGACTATGAGAGGCGTGCATAAGAGCACAAAAGTGCTTACCGTTCCTGTCCTATTGTTCTCTTCATTATAGTATTATATGCATACTTTTACTTATACTTTTACTTATATATACTTTTTCTCTCATGATGGGTTATTGTTTATGTTGATGATTGTATATACTGTTGTGACAAAAAAAAACACCCCACAATGTGGAATCGAACAAGAAACAACTCGTTGGAACTTGTTCTGCTTTAACTGCCCCCTTTCTGATACTGATGTGGATTGGAGGTGTCTGTTTGTCTGAGAGGTTTGGGCTTAAGTCATGTTTCTCTCCTTGCTGCTTTGGTAATGGATCTCTTCTCTCTCTTCTCAAAGTCATCATTCTCTTTGGTGTCTACAGAAATCTACAGGTAACCAATGCATCTCCTTCCACAGAAGGGTATCATGGCATGACTGCTGCTGCATTCTGGCCCAAGTTATATTCCAGGAGATCCCCATGAGAGATACTGTTTTGCCGATCTCAGGTGTGGCTTGGTAGAAATATAGAGTCCAGGTATATGTGATTTATTTATTTATTTATTTATTTTTTCAAATTTATATACCGCCCTATCTCCCTAAGGACTCAGGGCGGTTCACAGGCAGTTAAAATACATATAAATACAAATTAAAAAACAACAATTAAAAAACTTATTCTATTGCCTAATTTAAAAACAATATAAATAATAAAAAACCCCTTAAAACCAATAACTTTAAAATCTAAAAAAAATTCTACTTTGTTGTTAAAATCACAAGTCCAGAAATAATTTAACTGTAGATTGAAATCATCTTTCAAAACATATGTCCCTTTTTTAAAAGTGGGTAGTGAGGTAATGGAGTTTTAAGTAAGATTATTTTCAGAGCAAATATCAGTTGTTATGAGGAGTTAAAAGAAACACCAGCATGTTGTTGTTGTTATTATTATTGCAATTCGGAATTAAATATTATCACTATAAGGGGAACACTCCTTTCTACCACCATAAATTTATTTCAATAGATCAAGATTCCAAATTAGTATCTTTAAATCCTGACCAATCATGTACAATACAGCATGAAGTATTTAGATGAAAAGATGATGTAGACTTATGATTAAATCATGCTTGAAGTAGGCAATTAATCCCATTACTTATGTAATTAAATTGTCTACCATCTAAAGCTTATCAGACTGTAGCCAGCTTACCAAATTTGCACAACAAAAGAAAATATCACAGTCGTAATCAGTTAGAATAATGGTTCTAATTCGATCCTTGAACTATTAATGCTAGCGTCACTTGGAAACCATAAGGATGAGGGCAATCCATGTTTCAAGAAGAGATATTTTGGAGAATTGCAGATGTGAGGTCCCCGCTGACCTCACATCTCTGACATTAATACTACCAAACGCGTCCAGAAATAATTTAACTGTAGATTGAAACCATCTTTCAAAACATAGGTCCCTTTTTTAAAGTGGGTAGTGAGGTAATGGAGTTTTAAGTAAGATTATTTTCAGAGCAAATATCAGTTGTTATGAGGAGTTAAAAGAAACAGCAGGAAGGTGATTGTAACACGGAAGTTATTAACTGTGGGCTCCTTGACCCCATCTTTATAGCTGACCCCTATAGCTATAGGAATCCTTTAGTGTTCTTTCTCTAATTATGTAGAAGTAAAGCCTTGAATTGATCTACTTCCATAGTTTATTTTTCTCATTTGCCTAGTATCAAGGTCCTTAGATCTGTTGACTCTACTTGACATGAAATATTGTAATCCATGGAAACGATAAATGCAGAGCTACCTCTCCGCCGGGGCCAATGCATCTCCTTCCACAGAAGGGTATCATGGCATGACTGCTGCTGCATTCTGGCCCAAGTTATATTCCAGGAGATCCCCATGAGAGATACTGTTTTGCCGATCTCAGGTGTGGCTTGGTAGAAATACAGAGTCCAGGTATATGTGATTTATTTATTTATTTATTTATTTTTCAAATTTATATACCGCCCTATCTCCCTAAGGACTCAGGGCGGTTCACAGGCAGTTAAAATACATATAAATACAAATTAAAAAACAACAATTAAAAACTTATTCTATTGCCTAATTTAAAACAATATAAATAATAAAAACCCTTAAAACCAATAACTTTAAAATCTAATCCAGTCCAGCGCAGATGAATAAGTGCGTTTAAGCTCATGACGAAAGGTTCGGAGGTCCGGAAGTTGACGAAGTCCTGGGGAGTTCGTTCCAGAGGTGGGAGCCCCACAGAGAAGGCCCTTCCCCTGGGTGTCGCCAGACGGCACTGCCTAGCTGACGGCACCCTGAGGAGTCCCTCTCTGTGGGAGCGCACAGGTCGGTGAGAGGTATTTGGAAGCAGTAGGCGGTCCCGTAAATAGCCCGGCCCTATGCCATGGAGCGCTTTAAAGATTGTCACCAACACCTTGAAGCGCACCCGGAAGGCCACAGGTAGCCAGTGCAGTCTGCGCGGGGTAGGTGTAACACGGAGCCCCGAGGCTCCTCTATCACCAGCGCAGCCGCGTTCTGGACCAACTGAAGCCTCGGATGCCCCTCAAGGGAGCCCCATGTAGAGAGCATTGCAGTAATCCAGGCGAGGCGTCACGAGGCGTGGTGACCGTGCATAAGGCATCCCGGTCTAGAAAGGCGCAACTGGCGCACCAGGCGAACCTGGTGAAAGCTCTCCTGGAGCGGCCGTCAAATGGTCTTCAAAAGACAGCCGTTCATCCAGGAGAACGCCCAGATTGCGCACCCTCTCCATCGGGGCCAATGACTCGCCCCAACAGTCAGCCGAGGACTCAGCTGACTGTACCGGGATGCCGGCATCCACAGCCACTCAGTCTTGGAGGATTGAGCTTGAGCCTGTTTCTCCCCATCCAGACCCGTCGGCCTCCAAACACCGGGACAGCACTTGATAGCTTCATTGGGGTGGCCCGTGTGAAAAGTACAGCTGGGTGTCATCAGCGACAGCTGGTACCTCACACCGAAGCCACTGATGATCTCACCCAGCGGCTTCATATAGATGTTGAACAGAAGGCGAGAGAATCGACCCCGCGGCACCCCACAAGTGAGGCGCCCGGGCCGACCTCTGCCCCTGTCAACACCGTCTGCGACGGTCGGAGAGATAGGAGGAGAACCACCGATAAACGGTGCCTCCCACTCCCAATCCCCCAACCGGCGCAGCAAGATACCATAGTCGATGGTATCGAAAGCCGCTGAGAGGTCTAATAGGACCAGGGCAGAGGAACAACCCCTATCCCTGGCCCTCCAGAGATCATCCACCAACGCGACCAAAGCCGTCTCCGTGCTGTAACCGGGCGGAAACCGGACTGGAGCAGGTCTAGATAGACAGTTTCATCCAGGTGCAGAGAAACTGATATGCCACCATACTCTCTACAACCTTCGCCGCGGCGGGTTGGAGACCGGACGATAATTACCTAAGACAGCGGGTCAGGAGGGCTTCTTGAGGAGGGCCTCACCACCGCCTCTTTCAAGGCGGCCGGAAAGACTCCCTCCAACAAGGAGGCACTCGTAATCGCCTGGAGCCAGCCTCGTGTCACCTCCTGAGTGGCCAGCACCAGCCAGGAGGGGCACGGGTCCAGTAAACACGTGGTGGCATTCAGCCTACCCAACAACCTGTCCATGTCCTTGGGAGCCACAGGGTCAAACTCATCCCAACAAATGTCACCAAGACCACCCTCAGACGCCTCATCTGAATCGCCGCAATTTTGGTCTAGACCGTCTCGGAGCTGAACGATTTTATCGTATAGATAACCGTTAAACTCCTCAGCACGTCCCTGCAACGGGTCATCCCGCTCCCCCTGGTGAATGTGATAGTCATTCCCCACTCTAGGGGGTGGTGCTCATCTCCGTTTCAAAGCTGAAGAGCCGAAGACGTCTCCGTGGTCATGTGGACGGCATGATTAAATGCCAAAGGCACACAGAATGCTGTTATCTTCCTACCAAAGGTGGTCCCTATTTTTCTACTTGCATTTTCTCCATAGCATATCGACGGGAGGTGCCAGGATGGGGTTATTCTAGCCTCTAGCTCTATGGACTGAGTTGAATTTTCTGAGGTTCCACATCCCTGGTGACGTTCCTCAGTTTTTTCAACTCAGTCTCAGCTATGGATGCATGTTGCTTAGCTCCATAGAGCTTCTGAGCCTTTCTTCCTTGGACTTTAGCATTTTTGTTTTTTTGGTTTTTCTTCTCCTTCTTTCTTCGTTGTCATCTGGCATTGGCTTTGCAGCTGGGGGGGGGGTCTCTCCTGGCTCTGGATTTGAGAAAGGGGGGTGGCCCACATCGGTGCCTCCTACCCACCCAGCCCTTTTGTACACAAAAGACTAATGGGCACACAACTAGGACCACACCCACACAGGATGCTATGAAACAGCCAACTAATCTGCAAGCACCCACTCCACCTACCAATCAATATGCAACCACAGAGCCAACCAACCCGCTTACAGCAACAAAGCCAACACTGCACACCCACCCTCCAGTATTTATAGAGAGACGGCAGCTCCAACCACACTTTGCTTGCACAAGCACGAAGCCGTAAGCACCAGCCTGAAGATGACGAGTGAGACCTCATCGAAACATCGCCAAGATACTCTCAACCTTATACGGGAAAAGACCTGAATACGCCAAGACCTACATACTTATACCCATGAAAATCTATGATGTGTGTGTGTGTGTGTGTGTGTTTGCTAAGTTGTTTACTTCATTATACAGAGAAGCTGGCACTCTGTAGCCAAGATAAAGAAGTACAAAAATAGTCAATCACTTTCCTTGGTGGCATTCCAAGGACATTGGGTGTTACCTTAGAGACATTGGGTGTTTCCTGAGCAACTTTCCATGACCCTGAAGGTCTGCTGAGGTAACCGGTGCCAACATCATACATGTTCCCTCAAGGCTGTCATTAGATTCCTGATCAATAATTCTGTTAAGAGTAAGAAGTTAAGTATATGTGGCTCTGGTGGCTCAGACTGCTAAGACAGTCCGTTATTAACACAGCTGTTTGCAATTACTGCAGGTTCAAGTCCCACCAGGCCCAAGGTTGACTCAGCCTTCCATCCTTTATAAACTAGGTAAAATGAGGACCCAGATTGTTGGGGCAATAAGTTGACTTTGTATATAATATACAAATGGATGAAGACTATTGCTTGACATAGTATAAGCCGCCCTGAGTCTTCGGAGAAGGGCGGGATATAAATGCAAATTTAAAAAAAAAAGTATAGGTAGTCCTTGCTTAGGGACTGCTTCACTTCGCGACCATTCAAAGTTATGACAGTCATTCAGAAACAACTTAAAATTAATGCCTGCATTTATGACCTTTGCAGTATTTCTCAGTCATAGGATCACCATTATAGTCATTAGTTATAGCTATATTAATTATAAGCGGGTGCAGTGGCTCAGTGGTTAAGGATGCTGAACTTGACAGCTGGAAGTCTGACATCCTAGGTTCAAGACCCAAATGCAGCATGATGGGGTGAGTTCCTTGCTTCAGCTCTCGTCTTTGCAGTTCAAAGGCATGCAAATATGATAGGTAGATAAATAAGTACCACTTTGGTCAAAGTAACAGCGTTCCATGCATCTCAGCCTAGTCATACTGGCCACATGACCATGTAAATATCTTCAGACAATGCTGGGTCCCTCAGCTAAGAAACAGGGAAGAGCACTGCCCCTAGAGTCAGACACGACTGGACAGGGGAAACCTTTACCTTTACCTTAATATGAACTATATTGTTCACCAGCAAACCAGAAGTAGTGCATTTTGGAACTGCTTATTAAAAAATCCCTGTTGCTGATCAACACTACATTTTTCTGATTTGCTGCTTCTCCCAAATCGGCTGATGAGTTTTATCATAGCTGTAATTTTAAGGAACATTGCCCACTGAAACGAGAAAGTTACTTAAATGCATTACGCCAAATCTTGTTTCTGTTGAATAAACTTTAAGGGAAATCAGGCTGTTCCTTGTGAAACTCTTTCTTTGGTATTTTCTCGCTGAAGTACTCGTCTCCACTTACTCAAAGTGAAAGAGATTTTAACATTTGAGTTGTCAGTCTGCCTCTTGCAGTCCATTTTCGGAGTCTAATGATAACATTTGTTAAATAAAATAGCCCTTTCTGTTAATCTAAGCTTTCTGATTGGATTAATAATAATGGAGACTCTCTTGTGGTGATTGAGAATAAAATGTTAAATGGCTGGTCCTTCAAGCGGCTGATAGGGTAAGCATTCAACACTACTAAATTTCCATGTTGTGCGAGTACAGGAAACACACGAAGAACAGTCCAGTTGTCGCCGTGCTTTGTGTTCACAATGAATTCCTATTGTGTGTCCAGTCCAGCATCTGGTCACAGTCCAACAAAACCCACTAGTAGGTGTGCTCCACTCCCACTTTCAGGAGATTTCAGAACTGAACCTATGATCTTCTGAATCCAAAATATTCTGCAGGACTGCAGCACTTTTTGGATCCATCCTTTGTCAGAAATCCGTGTATTAATAATAACCAGAACAGATAGTTTCTAACAGATGGGCCAATGTAAAGATCCTTATAAATATAATGTGTCTGAAAAGGAAATGGTAATAACTTCAACACATATATGCCAACACAAGTGCATGTGCACACACACACATACACACACAGAGATGAAAGGTTGCAGTTTTTAGTATTCTCACTGTCAGAAAAATAGCTCTTCCAACTTATAAAAAGTAATTAGTTCCAAGCAGTTTGATTTCCCCTTTCCCCCTGTTACAATCAAATTCATATACAGGAAAATTTTGGAAATGGAGAACATTCCCCTTGGTACTCAGAGTTTAATCAGGAGTTACGCACAAGGGTGTGTATTGAATTGACGATGCCATTTCATTTTGTTAATGTATGTTTTTAACGCAATTTAGGATGAGATGGAGAAATTGACAGCAGAAAGCGCCAAGGGTTTACCCCCTTTTCCACCTGCTAATCCCACGCTGCAAATTATCATTGCAAGCCTGCATTTCCATCAAATGCCCATCTGAAGCTTTGCGTGGTGAGAAAGAGGTTGCAGGGGCCAGAAAAATAGGGATTAGGAATAGAAAATGGGGGGGGGGGAGAGAGAGAGAAAGATTTGAATGCATTGCCCAGTTCTCAATTATGAACACTTTCCAATTTAAACTTGACACTTTTTTATTATTATTTTGGAGAATTTATATGGCTGCCCGTCTTAAATAACTCTTAGTAGCTAATAAATAATGCACAAAATAAAATGTCCTTCTTTTTTTCCTCCTCCTCCTCCTCTACTTCCTCCTCTTATCTATCTATCTATCTATCTATCTATCTATCTATCTATCTATCTATCTATCTATCTATCTATCTATCTATCTATCTATCTATATCTTATATATGAAGGTGTATGATATATATATTTGGTTGATGTTGTCCTGTCCTTACACAGTTACCTGTTTCCTCTTTGGCTTAGTTGGTAATAAACTCTCCCCACAAACCTCAGTGTTTTGAATATTTAAATTTAATATTGATAGCTACTTCTGGAAAGTAGTAATAATCGTTATAATTTATTTTGACTTAGACATTATCCATAATTAATTTTCATTTTTATGTGTTGAGGAATGAGGAATGAGGAGCCACACTGAATATTTGAACATTTGGTAAATCTTTAAAAAGAACAACCTCCACCACATCCTCTTCCTCCTCCTCCTCCTTCTGATTTTCCAGAAAATGAGAATTCCTCTTTAAATGGTATTGCATTCTGAAAAGATGACATCTCAGCAAAAATGGAAACAAATGACAGTGCTAGCACCAATGAGACAATATATTCTTTTAAAATATATGAAATGATCCATGCTGTGTCCTGTGACAGTTGAGTCTTGCAAATGAAACTTCCTCCCTCCCTCCCCCATCCAAATGGTTAACTCATCCCAGGAGATAGCAAAGTGAAAATCCTTCATGAATTGGCATTGAAAGGACAGGTGATAAGTAATAACAACAAGAAGAAAAACATCTATATGCTGGGAAGGGAGAGTTCAGTTTATGTTCTAAAGTCCTGATGCTAAACCTTTTGAAATTAGACTGAGGTGAAGCTAAGATCACCTGAGTGTTGGAATTTACCCCTCTGAATGAGAAGAATTAAAAAGTTTTTTTTATTTTATTTCAAAATTTCGAAAAGGTCCATATTAATTATCACTTTTAACCCCTGCAAAAAAGGGTTTCGGAAAGCTGGTCAGCTTGACTTTTAAGTCTCTAACCACAGTGGAAATTTAACTATCTGGTTGAATGTTCCCCCCCACAAATAAGTTTCCTATATGGCTTATGTCTATGGAGATTCCCAATCTTCCAGGTCATGGTTGTCCCAAAGGTGCTTTTCCAAGAGGCAACTGGACTTACCGGTTTTTCTCTGAAGACGTTTCGCTTCTCATCTCAGAGCTGAAAAAGCTTCTTGGATGAGAAGTGAAACGTCTTCAAAGAAAAACCAGAAAGTCCAGTTGCTTCTTGAAAAAGCACCTTTGGGACTTATATTAAGAGGTGGGTGTCACATAATGTAACAACCTGTTTGCCCAACAACCATTTCGCCCAAAACCGAAAATGTGAGCGCATGCATGGCCTTTGAAGCATGCGCGCGGCTTCAAAAACACAGCAATATAGGATGGAATAGTACCAGGGTGGGTGAGAAGGGATGGGCCCACCTGCTGGTTGCAACTACCAGTTTGCCCGCCCCAGTCCAAACTGGCATCAGCTCACTTCTGCTTATGTAGCTTATGTAAAGAGTATGGAAGATGACCTTAACAGAGATATGCAGGCTTCTTTATCTATGCAAAAGGGGCTAAGTCAGATTTTTTTTTAAATCCAGAACATCCTGATAATGTTCAGAAGGCACTCAGGAAGATGTCTCCCTGATTCAATGGAATAGAGCAGAGGTCAGCACCCCACGGCTCTGGAGCCGCAGGTGGCTCTTTCATCCATCTGCTGCAGCTCTTTGTCGCCGGTCGGCTCCGCAATTGATAGGGTTTTCAGTTAGAACAGGTAGAAGAAAAAGGATGCTGCGCTAGGAGGAGACTCTATGATGGGGGTGGGGAACCAAACTTCTGGTCAGCATAGGAAAAATGATGCCGTGCTAGGAGGACACTCTATGGTGGGGGAACTGGCCTTCCAGTCAGCAGAGGAAGAAGGATATTGCACTAGGAGGAGACTCTATGGTGGGGGAACCGGACTTTTATTTATTTATTTATTTATTTACATTTATATCCCGCCCTTCTCCGAAGACTCAGGGCGGCTTACAGTGTATAAGGCAATAGTCTCATTCTATTTGTATATTTTACAAAGTCAACTTATTGCCCCCCCAACAATCTGGGTCCTCATTTTACCTACCTTATAAAGGATGGAAGGCTGAGTCAACCTTGGGCCGGGCTTGAACCTGCAGTAATTGCAGGCTGCTGTGTTTTAATAACAGGCTTCTTACAGCCTGAGCTACCACGGCTGACTTCTGGTCAGCTCCAGAATTGAACAGGGGGCTTCCGGTTAGGATCTTCATGGCTCTTTGAGTGTTTAAGGTTGCCGACCCCTGGAATAGAGGAAGAAGATGATGTCCAGCGCAATCAATTTTACTCCTCTTTTGTTGTTTCAGGCAATCTCAATTAGCTTTCCTGGGGAATTGAGCTCCTGGTCTGGTCTACTTGGTGGCTCCGAGGCTATTACCATGTCTACTAAAGAAAGTAGAAGATGGTGGGAAAAATATGGGATTCTCACTTGGGCTTCCTATGTTTACTAGTATTTTTAATTCCATCACACTTGTCTATCTTCTTTTTGTCTATTTAAGGAAAAAAAAACCTTTAAGATAACAATGTCTATAAGTTTTATCAAATATGGATTATTCCCTTCCAACTTTTTGCATAGTCCAGCTATTATGAATCTCTGCCTTCTACAGTAGTGGCCAATTTGACGGCTAATAATAGCACTTTTTTTTGGAGGTTCAAGATAATCATATTCCACTGCTGGAATGGCCTGGAAATAGCCCAGACCTTCACCCAATTGAAAATCTATGGAGCCAACTAAAGAAACTTGTTAGTCAGAAGTGACCCAGCAATAAAACCCAGTTAACAGAAGCAATCATTCAATCTTGGTTTCACATTAGAACAGCTGCAGAACTATAAGACTTGGTTCACTCCATGGGAAGACATTGTAAGGCCGTAATTCATGCTAAAGGTTCCCCAACTAAGTATTAAGTGACATGGTGATAATTTTTGTATATCTCGTTTTTTCTGTGGTGACAATTTTTGTATATCCTGTTTTTTTCTACTTGTTTCACTTTTCTTCTTTATACTGTAACTGATATTTTAATAGCAAATCCTTCATAAAAGTTATTCTTGATTAAATTCTCTTTCCATTGATATATAATTTTATGGTACTACTCCCCCACAAAAGTGGTGTTTTAGAAAATCCACTTTTCCCAAAGGGCTTCCACAATTTTGGCCACTACTGTATCTTATTCAAAGGGTTCAATTAAGGCAGATTGTGCTGTTTCTACACTATGTTTGATATTGTCAGACCTCATTATTACGAAGGTCGTGAAGCCCTTGCCTCCTGTTCCTTTAACATCAAGTTAAACATCACCTATTTCCACTTTGCAAATCCAGATACTTTAATGTCTCTCTTCACAGCTGCAAGTTCTACAAGTGTGCCCTTTAAAATAGCTGACCTTTGGTTCTATATCCCTGCACAATATAGTCATCAACAGCAGCATTGTACAAGATAATGAAGAAGGAAACATATCTTTTAAAATTAGCAATGACTCTCCCCAGGCTAAAAAAAAAAAAAATGAAAACCTTGATGGCAAGTGAAGGAAGAGTAAATCCTCTCTGCTTTTAAGGCTTTTCCAGCCATGCAATAGACGCACAGCACAGTAATAAGAGTTGCAGGTAATGGGTGATTTCCCTTTAAGTAATTTCCTCTTTGCCTCCAAATGAAACTAGTAGAAATTATCTAAGACTACAATCAAGTATTATGCTACATGCACAGCAGGAGAGGAAAAAATAATCATAAACTTTCTTACAAGTTAATAGGGGATGATACCTTTCGATATTTAATATGAACACTTAAATACAGGTACCGTATTTTTCGGAGTATAAAATGCTCCGGAATATAAGATGCACATTGGTTTTGGGGGAGGAAAACAAGAAAAAAAAATTCTGCCTCTGCCTTCCAGCATCCATCTGGCTAGCGTCCTTGTGGCAAACAGCAAACAGGCTGGTACGCTTCAGCATGTTATGGCAGCCTGATTAAGAATGAACAGCTGATTGGCGGTTGAATTGGCTTGCTGGAATACCGCCAATCAGCTGTTCCAGGCTGCGGGGATTGCCAGAGCCCATTGCCGCCTCAGGACAATGTTGTTTTCGGCCTCCGTGCATCATGTTTTTGGCTTTCTAATGCTCTGCTTTAGACCTGTTCCAGGCTGTGTGGATCACCACAGCACATCGCCACCAATTGTCACCTCTGCGCATTGCGTTTTTGGCCTCCTCATGTCGCATTTTTGGCCTCTGCCGTATTTTTGGCCTCTGCGCATCACATTTTTGGCCTGTTTTGGGACACTGCTGATCCCCGCCACTCGGAACTGGCTGAAAATGCAACACATCGAGGCCAAAAATGGGGCATGTAGAGGCCGAAAATGCGATGTGGGGAGGCAGTGATCAGCAGCGATGTGCTATGGCGATCCCCGCGGTCTGGAACGGGTCTAAAATGAAGCATGTGGAGGCTGAAAACATGGTGCGCGGAGGCTGAAAATGGCCAAAGGGTGGGGACCAGTGGGTGGGCGGGGCTTCAGCAACATTCGGTGTATAAGGTGCACCACAATTTTCACCCCCTTTTTTTGGCGGGAAGTGCACCTTATACTCCGAAAATTACGGTATTTTGTTGAGTTATGCAGGAGATCCAGAGGTGGGTTTCAGCAGGTTCTGAATAGAATAGAATTTTTATAGAATAGAATTTTTATTGGCCAAGTGTGATTGGACACACAAGGAATTTTCTTGGTGCATATGCTCTTAGTGTACATAAAAGAAAAGATATGTTCATCAAGGTACAACATTTACAACACAATTGATGGTCAGTATATCAATATAAATCATAAGGATTGCCAGCAACAAAGTTACAGTCATACAGTCATAAGTGGAAAGAGATTGGTGATGGGAACGATGAGAAGATTAATAGTAGTGCAGATTCAGTAAATAGTTTGACAGTGTTGATGGAATTATTTGTTTAGCAGAGTGATGTCCTTTGGGAAAAAACAGTTCTGGAGAACCGGTAGTGGAAATTTTGAGTAGTTTGGAGAACCGGTAGTATAAATTCTGACTGGCCCCGCCCCCATCTATTCTCTGCCTCCCGAGTTCCAGCTGAATGGGAGGAAATGGGGATTTTGCAGTAACCTTCCCCTGGATTGGGGAAGGAATGGAGATTTTGTAGTATCTTTCCCCCGGAGTGGGGTGGGAATTGAGATTTTACAGTATAAATTCTGACTGGCCCCGCCCCCATCTATTCTCTGCCTCCCGAGTTCCAGCTGATTGGGAGGAAATGGGGATTTTGCAGTAACCTTCCCCTGGATTGGGGAAGGAATGGAGATTTTGTAGTATCCTTCCCCCGGAGTGGGGTGGGAATTGAGATTTTACAGTATCCTTCCTCTGCCATGCCCACCAAGCCACACCCACAGAACCGGAAGTAAAAAAATTTGAAACCCACCACTGAGGAGTGTGCACATTTAGGAGTATGCTAATATTTAGCTTACAAATGAGAACAAGAAAAAAAATCTTTAGAAGCATAGACTAAAAATACTGCACAAACAAATGACTTTCTTCCTCTTAAATGAACTCTGATCTTATATTTCTACAAGAGTATCTGCCTTAAAATAGTCAGAATATATCGTACATTTTTTTTCATATTAAATTGCATCTTCTTCTGTCCCAGTCAGAAAGAACCTAGATGGAAATTTCAATCAGAATAGAGCTGGAAGGGAGGGGGGTTTCTAGTCCAACCCCTTGTTCATGTAGGAGACCCTGTACCATTTGAGACAGGTAGCTGTCCAATCTTTTCTTTAAAAGCTCCAGTGATGAAGCCCCTACAACTTCTGAATACAAGCTGTACAATTGGTTGATTGACCTCACTGTTAGGAAGTTTCTCCTTAATTCCAGGTTGCTTCTCTCTTTGATTAGTTTCCATCCATTGTTTCTTGTCCTGCCTTCTGGTGCTTTGGAAAATAGGTTCACCCCCCACTTCTTTGTGGCAGCCCCTCAAATACAAGAATACTGCTATCATGTCCCACTTAGTCCTTCTTTTCTCTAGACTGGCCATAGCCAATTCCTGCAACTGTTCTTCAGATGTTTTCGTCTCTAGCCTCTTAATCATCTTTGTTGCTCTTCTTTGCACTTTTTGTGTAGATTAATATACTTTGTCTAGATTAATCTAATATAATATAAATATACACAATCTAAATGGAGCCTTCTTTAACCTTAGTGCTTATTAGGTATATCAGATAGTATGAATTATTTGACTATCAGAAGGTTTCCTCTGAAAAGTTTCTGTTTCTTTTTTACAGATTTTGGAGGAAAAGTAATGTTGCAATAGCAACAGCATTTAGACTTATATACCGCTTCACAGTGCTTTACATCCCTCTCTAAGTGGTTTACAGAGCCAGCATATTGCCCCCAACAATCTGGGTCCCCATTTTACCAATCTTGGAAGGATGGAAGACTGAGTCAACATCAAGTTGGTGAGAATCAGACTGCTGGCAGTCAGCAAAATTGGCTTTCAATACTGCATTCTAACCACTGGTTAAAAAGGGAAAAGGAAGCAAAGCAAATACAATCTAAAATTGGGGCTGTAAATTTGGGAGAAGAAACACAGAAAGCCATAGGGAAGGATCAAAGTATGATTGTAACTATTAAATGTAAAGAGCAAGGAGTAGAGAAGTAATATTTTCAAATTAAAAGACTTTCCTTTCATGGGATAGGGTAAATTATAAGCGATATTTCTGAATATAAAAAGTAGAAAGGAGTTATGGATTGTATGATAAATGGGGTGTAAATTGTTTAGAAATTTATGGTATGGGGAATAGGGGAAGAATATGAGGTAAATGTTACATTTATATAAGGAAAATGATGTTTATTATTATGTATGATGGATATACAAATATGATGGATTATAAGGTATACTGAGGAATAATTTTTGATATTACAACATTGGAAGAGGGGATACTGTTTATTACAGAAGATTGGACTTTAAACTTAATGGGCTTAGATGAGAAGGTAGAATTAGCGTATTTGAAAGATTATTTTTGAAAGATATATATATATAATGGAGATTGAAATAACAAAATACTAAATAGCTTTTAAATGAATAGAAGGTAATTGTATTAGTATTAATATTTTCCTTTTTCTTCTTTTTTTATGGAAAAGGGGAGTTGAGGTTCAAGAAGAGGGATGGGAGTTTATTTAATTAGTTTATGATTGTTAGATACGATACCCTGTATTTGCTCTGGGAAGTCGGGGGAGGGGTTGGGGGAAGGAGGCAGGAGGGAATGGAAGGGTTAGGGTTGAAGGGAGGGGGGATATATGGGGGAAAAATTTTGTAAAACTTTTTCAATAAAAAAAAAAGTTGGTGAGAATCAAACTGCTGGCAGTCGGCAAAATTGGCTTTCAATACTGCATTCTAATCACTGCACCACCATGGCAGTAATATGCTTCTTGAAATTCTACAAGGGTTTTCTAGATTGCCTGTGAAATCCTTTCTAGGTCTCTAATCCGATAAATAGCTTCGTTGTTGTTAGTTGCGAAGTCGTATCTGACCCATTGTGACCCCATGGACAATGTTCCTCTGGGCCTTCCTGTCCTCTACCATCCTCTGGAGTCCATTTAAGCTCATGCCGACTGCTTCAGTGACTCCATCCAGCCACCTTGTTCTCTGTCATCCCCTTCTTCTTTTGCCCTCAATCTTTCCCAGCATTAGACTCTTCTCCAATGAATCCTTCCTTCTCATTAGGTGGCCAAAGTATTTGAGTTTCATCTTCAGGATCTGCCCTTCTAAAGAGCAGTCAGGGTTGATCTCCTCTAGGATTGACTGATTTGATCACCTTGCAGTCCAAGGGACTCACAGGAGTTTTCTCCAGTACCAGAGTTCAAAGGCCTCAATTCTTTGTCCTCAGCCTTTCTTATGGTCCAACTTTCACAGCCATACATTGCAACTGGAAAAACCATAGCCTTGACTATACGCACTTTTGTTGGCAGGGTGATGTCTCTTCTTTTTAGTACGTTGTCTACATTTGCCATAGCTTTCCTCCCCAGGAACAAGCGTCTTTTAATTTCTTGGCTGCAGTCTCCATCTGCAGTGATCTTGGAGCCCCGGAAAATAAAATCTGTCACTACCTCCATTTCTTCCTCATCTATCTGCCAGGAATTAAGACGGCTGGATGCGATGATCTTAGTTTTCTTAATGTTGAGTTTCAAGCCAACTTTTGCACTCTCCTCCTTCACCTGCATCAAGAGGCTCTTTAGTTCCTCTTCACTTTCTGCCATTAGAGTGGTATCAACTGCATATCTGAGGTTGTTGATATTTCTCCCGGCAATCTTAATTCCAACTTTTGATTCATCGATAAATAGCTTATGATCTCCAAAACTAAAACTTACTTCCTCCTGTCATAATTTGGATTATATTCCTCATCGTCTTTCTGATGTTCTGTTTCATTACCCTGAAGAAATTATTGGAACACATGAAATAAGTTTCCTCTCTGCACTTCTTTTAACTCATAGAGAATAAATCAGCTGGAAATTTTGTACCAGAACTTTTTTTTTTTACTGGTATGAAGACATGTAAAAAAAAAAAAACTTTGTCGAGGAGGGCAGAGTTTGACAAAGAGGTCTATATTTCTGAGGCATAACCTTCAATGATTTATCTTCAATTTCCTAGAAGAGCTCTAGTTAAGTGGTAGAATATGAATGGGCATATTTATCTTTCATTGATGACCTCTCTCACTTCTTTATTTCTCCAAGCATCCTTAACATGATTGCACATTTCAGGGGTTTTCCATTACACAAATCATTGAATGCTGTTCAAAGCCATTTTTGCATTCTCTCTTCATTATGTCCACTTTTCATTCACTCTGTTGGAACTTTGATGATGATGATGGTGATGGTGAGGATGATACAGAGGAAAAGCAATCTCAACTTATAATCACACATGCTGGTCCTATTTGTGTATAAGAAAATCTTTGGAGTTTTACATTAGAATATTTTTCTAATCAATTGAGGCCCAATTAATCTTAGAATTAATCAGACATTAATTGGAAAACTTAATAAAAACACCCTGAGAACATTTCCCTTCTCCCCAACAATCTAATATTTTTTTAAAAATAAAAAAAAAGTATTCTCAATAGCTTTAATGAATTATCTTGCCATTGGCTATGCAATTAATATCAGCTGAACCCCAATGGATTATCATTTTACCACTTTTTTGGGTAATAATTTCACTGAAGTTTTTAATAAAGTAAAAATTAGCACAAACTTTTTTCCCCTTTTTGGCTCAATCATGTCCTATTCTTGCAGACTAACTGGACAAGGCCCTGCAGTTTTCTGGACAATGTTTTGCCATTGCCTCCTTCCTAGGGCTCAAAGAAAGTGAGTGGCTTTAAGTTACCAAGCTGATTTCATGCCCAAAGAGGGATCAAAACTCATGGTTTCTCAGTCTCTAGCCCAGGGGTAAAATCTAAAAATTTTCCTTACCGGTTCTGTGGCCGTGGCCTAATTGATGGGCATGGCTTGGTGGTCAGGTGACTGGGTGGGCATGGCCAATAACAATAAATAATAAAAATAATAAACAAAGTACACAAAACAATAAGAGGTACCAAAAACCAACTTTCACACTTTACACACACACAACACAACTGACTCACACACAATGTAAAAGCAGCTGCACTTCACCCAAAATGGCCCCTGCAACAAGCAGGAATCTCACACAGCCACAAAAAGCTCAATAATCAACTTTCACACTTTACACACACACAACACAACTGACTCACACACACACACAAAATTCCACATACAGCTTTGTGAGATTTTGTGTGCTTGTGTAGTTAGAGTGAAACACCACAGAAACACACCAAATCTTAGAAAGCTGCACTAATATTTTATTTTATTATTTTATTTTATTTTATTTATATTTTGAGATAAAAGCAGCTAAATTTAAAAATTCCTTAACTTTAAATTGCTATGTCTAAAAATAAATAAATGAAACTCCTTAAAAAAAAAGTAACTATTAACTACCCCAATTAACTATTTTTTTAAAGCTCCCCCCCAGTTACTTACCCAATTGATGCACCAAAGCAGACAGGTTGAGTTGCTCACCGATGAGATGGATTGCAGACAGGCAGATTCAGTTGCTAGCTGATACAATTGATTGCAGCAGTCAAAGAAAGGCTTAGTGAGATGGAAAGAAGCAGCAAGCTGCCAAGTAAGCAAATGGGGACCAGGCGATTGGGTGGGCATGGGAGGTGGGCAGGGATTTTTGCTACCAGTTCTCCGAACTACCCACCCCATTGCTACCGGATCAAGCGATCCGGTCCGAACCGGGAGCATTTCACCCCTGCTCTAGCCTGATGTCAGCTATTATACCAGATTGTCTCTGTAGTACAAACTAAACTAAAAGAAAAAAAAAAGAAAGAAAAAAGAAAAGTGCAGAAGGTGCAGAGAAAAGAGTCGGAGAAAACAAAGACAATATCAATCAATCAGCCAGAATAGAGCTGAAAGGGACCTTCGAGGTCTTCTAGTCCAAACCTCTGCCAAAGCAGGAAACTCTATGCCATTTCAGACAAGTGACTGTCTAGTTTCTTCTTAAAAACCTCCAATGATGAAGCACCCACAACATCTCAAGGCAAGCTGTTCCACGGGTTAATTGTCCTCACTGTTAGGAAGCTTCTCCTTTGTTCCAGATTGCTTTCTGTTTGATTAGTTTCCATCCATTGTTTCTTCTCCTGCCCTCTGGTGTTTGGAAAATAAGTTGACCACCCTCCTCTTTGTGGCAGCCCCTCAAATACTGGAATACTGCTATCATGTCACCCCTAGTTGTTCTTTTCTCTAGACAAGCCTAACCCAAATCCTGCAACCGTTCTTCATATGTTTTAGTCTCCCGGCCTTTAATAGTCTTAGTTGCTCTTCTCTGAACATTTTCCAGAGTCTCAACATCTTTTTTTTTTTTAATGTGGTGACCAAAACTGGATAATAATAATAATAATAATAATAATAATAATAATAATAATAATAATAATAATAATAATAATAATAATAATAATAATAATAATAATTTATTTATTTATTTATTTATTCAAATTTGTATACCGCCCTATCTCCCTAGGGACTCAGGGCGGTTCACAGGCAAATAAAATACATATAAATACAAAATAAAATAACCATTAAAAAACTAATTAAATATAGCCCGATAATTAAAAACAGTATATATAATAAAACCCATTTAAAATCTACATTTAAAAAACCTAGTCCAGTCCTGCGCAAACGAATAAATGTGTTTTAAGCTCGCGGCGGAAGGTTCGGAGGTCCGGAAGTTGACGAAGTCCTGGGGGGAGTTCGTTCCAGAGGGTGGGATCCCCCACAGAGAAGGCCTTCCCCTGGGTGTCTCCAGACGGCACTGCCTAGCCGACGGCACCCTGAGGAGTCCCTCTCTGTGAGAGCGCACGGGTCGGTGAGAGGTATTCGGTAGCAGCAGGCGGTCCCGTAAATAATAATAATAATAATAATAATTTAATAATTTAATTTTTATACGGATGAGGTATTCCAGTTGTGTCCTTACTATAAATAATACTTATTACTCTTAAATAATAAGACGTTGCTTCTGACTTTCATTATACTTAGCTTAAACTAACTTTGCACCCTCTTTTAAAGTTACAAATTAAAAAAAAAAAAATCTTCCCCCTATAGCCTAACTTTTTTCTGAAATCATCATCTTTTCAATTCTTGTTCAGCCAAAGGATGCCCATAACTATCCAACAAATAGTTTATCCCTGGTCTAACAGTCTAACTGTACATGCCTTCTTTGTGTTCTGCACAATCTTTCTTTAGAACATTGGTGGCTCAGTGGCTAAGACACTGAGCTTGTCGATCAAAAGGTCAGCAGTTCAGTGGTTCGAATCCTTAGTGCCATATAATAGGGTGAGCTCCTGTTACTTGTCCCAACTTCTGCCAACCTACCAGTTCGAAAGCATGTAAAAAATGCAAGTAGAACAAATAGGGACCACCTTTGGTGGGAAGGTAACAGCATTCCATATGCTTTTAGCATTTAGTCATGCCAGCCAAATGACCACAGAGATGTCTTCGGACAGTGCTGGCTCTTCGGCTTTGAAATGGAGATGAACACCGCCCCCTAGAGTCGGGAACGACTATCACATATGTGCGAGGGGAACCTTTACCTTTACTTTATGGCTTCACATGATTTGATCTTTAATCACTCTAAAATATCCATTTCACTCAGCGAATATAATAAATTACAGAATACAGAAATTGAGATTTGACTTAGTAAGTTTGGAATTCTATAGGGCACAATATGTCAAAATAGGTAGACTGGAAACTAGTGGATTGTTCTTTTTTATGTACTGTGGAATGTTGATGTAGACTATCAGGATCTCTTTTTCGCAATGTTGGTGTTTTTAATCTTTTCTTACATACATTTTTAAATTGTTGTTGCTGTAAACTGCCCAAGGTTGTGATACATAAAATGGGCAGCCATATACATTTCTTAAATAAATAATGAATACATTCATGCCTGTGGAATGAAGTCTGGCAAAATCCTTTTAAAAATGCTTCTATGACCTTTCCTGGTCAAGGATCAACTGCTGAATTTTATATATAGAATCCCTATGTGAGAATTTATATATAGTGCCTCACTGTATACCAAACAAGGTTTTACAGGGTCTCCTCTATAGATAGAATACGTCTCCTCCATTCAAGCCTTCTCCACCTTCCCTCTTCTAAATACATTAAAAGTCAAGCTGTGTCATATTGCCTATGGTCTATTGCAGCATTAAGACATTTTCAAGGTGAAAGTCTGACTGCGTTTCTCATATTTTCTTCTCTCCTTCTAAAAAGCATTGCTATAAAATTAAATTATAACAGGAAGCAGCACAATAAACTTGAGAAAAAGAATAGAGTTAGGTTAATGCACTCAAACCAATTTAAAAGCTATGAAGAACAAACCAGTTTTACAGCCGGAATATAAGTCTGGAAGAGAATGGTGACCAAAGAAAGCACTCTTCGTTCCTTTGCAGAGAGCTGTATGTAAAGATCTCTAAAACAGGTCTTAAACAGTGAGGAAGTTTATTTTTGAGAGGCGTGATTATTGGGAAACATCTCATCCCTGACATTATAGAGAATGAGCATTGGAATTCTGCCAAGAAACAAACTGTTGTAAGTCCCTTGGGAGATAGGGCGGTATACAAATATGATAAATAAATAAATAAATAAATAAATAAATAAATAAATAAATAAATAAATAAATAAATAAATAAATACTGCGGAGCTGGCAACGGAGTCAGACAGTGATGAGGCTGAGGTGAGGCCAGGGCCATCGGGGAGTGAGGTGCGGACTCCAGAGCCTCCAGAGACTGACAGTAGTGAGGCAGAGGAACAGGAGGAGCCTGTTCCTAATGCATACATGAGAAGAGCTGCCAGAAGGCAAGAGCAGCTCAAGCAAAAAGGACAACTCGGAAGTAGGGCTGGATGGATGGATAGATAGGTAGGTAGGTAGGTAGGTAGGTAGGTAGGTAGATAGATAGATAGATAGATAGATAGATAGATAGATAGATAGATAGATAGATAGATAGATAGACACACACACACACCATCCCCCCTCCCCCTCCCATACACAATTTGTCTCAGCGGCCTACCTCTGTTATATTTTCTTCACCATTTCTATGTTTGTTCATCATTCTAAACTATCCTAACTAACACATCCTGTATATATTAGAGGACGTTCCAGGAGACCATTTCCATACATTTTAAATGAAATAAAGAGTCAAGAGAATCCATGTCTAAAGAGTATATTCTGTATTCTAGCCACTCCGCCACCATAGCTCTTGGTATACTAAAGCCATAAGAACTCTTAAACTGGAGAACGAGCTGAAAATCGCTCTGTTGCTGATAATCACAAGCTCAAAAAACTTGGAGATGCACAGTATAATGTATGATATTATGGAAGTGCAAAGGCCAAAGAAGAAAGTTTTGTCACAGTCATGTAGTTATTTGAAGGGCATCGAAGATCGGGCACGATTGTTATTTATCAAAGATAGGAGTACAGGTGGTAGAACACGAGAGAAACTACAGGAAAAAAATCATTGCAGACGTGAACTTAAAAAAAAGAAAATCAAACCTGTTTGTGACTAAGGGGGTCAGTAAGCTCTTGTGATAAAAATTTATTGGCACATTGAATAGTAAAAAGTACATTTACTGAAAAGGCAAGAGAATCTGTGCGTGCTAAGCAATAGAACTCTCAGAAACAGCATAGACCTTTTGAGGAAGTTGTGCTGTGAAGCCAACACAATTGAAATCCGTAGGCAGCTATCAACACGGCAGTATGTTGGAGGGCATTTTTTTTTTCCAGAAACAGCCATCAGGGTAAAAATGGCTGTGCTTGAATGGCAAAGGGCTACCATCAATGAAACATATTGTTTTAACAAATGTGTATTGGTGTACACACAAATTCATACACAGGTTGTTCAATCTAGGGGATAGTTCTCACCCCAATCATGAGGATTCAAACACCTTAGTTAACGAGTTTCCATAGTTGGATTCTATTATATCCATCCATCCATCCATCCATCCATCCATCCATCCATCCATCCATCCATCCATCCATCCATCCATCCATCCATCTATCCATCCATCCATCCATCCATCCATCCATCCATCCATCTATCTATCTATCTATCTATCTATCTATCTATCTATCTATCTATCTATCTATCTATCTATCTATCTATCTATCTATCATCTTTCTATCTATCATCTATCCATCTATTATCTACCTACCTACCTGTCTATCTGTTTATTATCTATCTATTATCTACCTACCTACAAAACAAATTCCTAGTGTGTCTATCACCCTTGGTCAATAAAGAATTCTATTCTATTCTATTCTATTCTATTCTATTCTATTCTATTCTATTCTATTCTATTCTATTCTATTCCATTCCATTCCATTCCATTCCATTCCATTCCATTTAACAGTACCTAACTAAGATTCAAGTAGTTACCAGCAGATGAAACAGAATGAAAGAGTAGAACTTATGGCAAGTTCATTCACGGAATAAAACATGAGGGCTGGACTGCTGGGCATTCCCAGGGGTTCGGGAGAACCTCTAGCTAAGATTCTATGCAGTTCAGAGAACCCCCAAATCCCACTCCTGGCTGGCCCCACCCTGCCCTGTCATGCCCCGCCCACCCTGCCCCACCCCTCTCAGGAATCCCCATGCAGCCTTTTTTGTATGTAGATAAGTGCAAGAGATTCGGGAAGGGCAAAAAATGGGCCTATCAGAAGTTTAGGAAGGCCAGTAATGGGCCTCCGGAGGGCCTCTGGAGCCTGGGGAGGCCGTTTTTGCCTTCCTGGAGGCTCGAGAAAAGTCTCCAGGGCCCAGGGAGGGAAATAGCCCCCCACCCCCGTGATGCAGGAGGCCGACTAGGCCATGCCCACTGTGGCCACACCCATCCAGCAACCAGGCAGAGAACCCGTTGCTAAAATTTTTGAAGCCCACCCCGGTCATACTGGTCTGATAATAGCAACTGTCCATAAAACAAATATTTGTACTTCATCAAATATGAGGGGCCTTTCCCTCCTTAGAAAAAATACAGTTCAACAGGCCATGGATAATGGATTGGTCCACAACTGCAGAATCTGAGTTCATAAGATTGTTATTTATTTATTTATTTATTTATTTATTTATTTATTTATTTATTTATTTATTTATTTATTTATTTATTCATTCATTCATTCATTCATTCATTTATTTATTCATTTCTTTATGCACTTATTTCAAGGAGTACTGTAGCATGTTAATACCACCTTCATCCAAAGATGAAAATGGCAGAGCAAAGAGAAATACCATTGGTCAGTTATGGAATGAAACGAGCTGGAAGGGTCCTCATTATGATTTCTTCCATTGATATGGCTATCCATCTTAGTCTAAGAAATTTGGGTGGCTCAACCCAACAGGTCAAAGCAACAGATCAAGGCAACAATCCAATAAAAGCAAGTTTACAAAGCACATCAAAACCACCCACAATCGTTTTGTCGAGGTTGCGTAGGAAATCAAATAAGGGAAGTCTTGGTTCCTACTGAAAGGAGGAAACGCCCTAACAAGATGAGAAATAGATCAAGAAAAAGGAAAATTAGATTAAATTAAAAGATTAAAGAGAAAGAAGAGACAGGTTATTATACAATCTGGAATAAATGGTATGACTGGCTTGAGTCTAGAAATAAAGGAAAAAAATAAAGGGGAGAAATTAGAATGTACAGAATGTATTAGGAATGTGTAATATGTAAATAATAAATATATAAGAATCTAGAAAAGTAAAGCTATTAATATTAGATAATTTAATGTAAATAAAGAAAAGGGGATAAGAAACAAAATAAAATAAGAAATGTGATATGGGGGGGAAAGGTATAAAAGTGAGAGAAGACCACTAAGGAACGCTGTTTAGAAATAGGAAATATTTATATTTTATACGTTGTGTGTCTGTCAGATTGTATAAAATAAAATAAAAAGAAAAGAAAAGGAAAGAAAAAGGAGAAACACTATTAGCACTATAAAGAGAACTTCAAAACCACACTGACAATCTAGCAACACAGGCAGATATCCTGGTGTTGCCATTAGTTTTCAAGTTAAGCATCCTCTTTAATCCTCCTGCCAATACATTTTAATCATGGTTTTCTTTATGGAAGTTAGGCCAATCCAGGTTTTTGTTTTTTTAAAAAAAAATCATACTGGTATATTTATTGAATTTTGTCATTTAATTGAAGAAAGTAAAAATGCTTTGGGTTAGAGTAGATGACCTTTGTGCGATTCCTTGGCAGGGAACTCTGTGATGAAGGGCTGACAACATCTTGGTATGAAAGGCGGGCAAATCCTTTTTACAACCAATGAGGTATTGATTTACAAAGAGCAGGCCTATTGATTGAGAACTGGAGCTTGAAATATTTAACTGAGGAAAAACTATTTGCTCTGAGGAGGGGTATTAATGAAGGTAGAGGATCATTGACCAAAAATGCATTAGAGCAAACTTGGAAGAAACTACTTGCCTTTGATTATTTGGATGACATTCGTTGCCATTTGGGTCTTGTAATGAGCTCACCGAACATACCAGAGATTGCCCTAAGAAAAAAAAAAGCTCTGAGGATAGAAAGGATTAGAGGCTATTCATTTTCTATTTAGAAAAAGTATGAACAAATGCATCTATCTATCTACCTATCTACCTACCTGCCTACCTATCTATCTATCTCTATATAGCTAGCTAGCTATCATCTATCTATCTATCTATCTATCTATCTATCTATCTATCTATCTATCTATCTATCTATCTATCTATATCTGTAATCTACCTACTTATCCATCCATCCATCCATCCATCCATCCATCCACTAGAGTTTTTTTAAAAAAGAGATTGGACAGCCACTTCTCTGAGATATCTGTCTGTCTGTCTGTCTGTGTGTGTGTGTCTTCTATCTATCTTCTATCTGTCATCTACCTACCCATCCATCTATCCATCTATCCATCATCTATCTATCTATCTATCTATCTATCTATCTATCTATCTATCTATCTATCTATCTATCTATCTATCTTTGTAATCTACCACTTATCCATCCATTCATCCATCCATCCACTACAGTTTTTTAAAAAGAGATTGGACAGCCACTTCTCTGAGATGTCTGTCTGTCTTCTATCTATTTTCTGTCATCTACCTACCCATCCATCATCTATCTATCTATCTATCTATCTGTCTGTCTGTCTGTCTGTCTGTCTGTCTGTCTGTCTGTCTACCTACCTACCTACCTACCTACCTACCTACCTACCTACCTACCTACCTACCTACCTACTACCTCTCCTTAAATAATTTAAACCTTGAAACTTTCTTACAGTGAGAACAATTAAACAATGGAATGGCTTGCTTTTGGAAGTTGTACGTGCTACATCTCTAGAGATTTTCAAAAAGAGATTGGATAGCTACTTCTCTGAGATGTCTACCTGCCTGCCTGCCTGCCTGCCTACTTCTCCTCTCCCTCTCCCTCTCCCTCTCTCTCTCTCATTTAAACCTTGAAATTTCCTAACAGTGAGAACAATTCACCAGTGGAATGGGTTGCCTCCAGAAGTTAGGGTATTCCATCACTGGATGCTTTTAAGAAGGGCCTGCACAGCCACTTTTCTGATGTGATATAGGGTTTCTAATCCAACAGGGGGTTGGATTAGAAGACTTCCTTAGTCTCTTCTAGTTCTACTCTGTTCTGTAATTCACCTGTTAATTAATCTATGAGTAGTTAACCAACTGAAGTATCATGCAGTTTGGGTATGGCCAGCTGATCTGCACTAGTCTTGCAAGACATCTGTTTATCTACCTGATTTTTGTGCAGTTTTGCAAGCCAGAATGTTCATTGGGGAAAAAAGTCTTGTGGGAAAGCTGAATTTGCTCTTACTTAGCATTGCTCTTACTTAGACTTGAACCCAAAAGAGATGTATAAACCAAACAATTTTGATAAGAATTCCTTTAATGCAGAATGTTTCATTGATGTGTAACATCCAATATTGACATCAATTCAAGAACCATGATTGATCACTAAAGGCATTGGGGTGATTTACATTTCATGAATAAAGACATATTTAAAGTCTACAGGTTTTACCTACAGAAATAACCCTTTTGGTTTAACCATTAGTTTTAAATGCTCATTAAAATTTAATAAGTGCTAAAGGTGATTTTTACATTTGCATAATTCTGCAGATGGGGTTGAAGCATTTAATCATTTCTTTCAAAAAAAAAAGTTGAAAACCTGAAACTGCTTGGATTCCAAAGCCGTTTAATGCCACTTGTTGTTCCTCAGATTTAATATATCAGTTAATTTTTTAAAAAATACTAGGGATGAACTGCTGATTTAAATGATCATGGAGAGACAGACATACAGAAGGGCAGACAGACAGATACTGTAATGTGTCAGCATGAAGCATGAAGCAATCATTTACATGAATGAAAGTGAATGTTCTAAGTTAATGCTGTTCTAAGAATCCAATTTGGGTCAGTCACTGGGACCTTAGTCTTCTGAGTTTTTGGACTGTGCTGGGGCCCATCCTTAGGCAGGTTTTCTCTAGCAGACTGTGCTCTGAGTAACACATTCTCCTAGAGAGTTGTTCCCTGAGGATGGAATAAAATAGAATAGAATAACAGAGTTGGAAGAGACCTTGGAGGTCTTCTAGTCCAACCCCCTGCTTAGGCAGGAAACCCTACATCACCTCAGACAAATGGTTATCCAACATTCTTCTTAAAGACTTCCAGTGTTGGAGCATTTACAACTTCTGGAGGCAAGTTGTTCCACTTATTAATTGTTCTAACTGTCAGGAAGTTTCTCCTTAGTTCTAAGTTGCTTCTCTCCTTGGTTAGTTTCCACCCATTGCTTCTTGCTCTGCCTTCAGGTGCTTTGGAGAATAGTTTGACTCCCTCTTCTTTGTGGCAGCCCCTGAGATATCGGAACACTGCTATCATGTCTTCCCTAGTCCTTCTTTTCATTAAACTAGACATACCCAGTTCCTGCAACCGTTCTTCATATGTTTTAGCCTCCAGTCCCCTGATCATCTTTGTTGCTCTTCTCTGCACTCTTTCTAGAGTCTCAACATCTTTTTTACAAAAGCTCAGAAGACTAAATTTCTGGTCCCGGTGACTGATTCAGATTGAATCCTGCAATCCTGTCAAACTTGAAATCTCCCCCTCCTGGTCAGCTCATAGAGTAGTCATCCTCAATCCTGTCTCAATATCCTAATATCCTATTTTAACTACTGTAAGAAAAAGTGCATAACCTGAATCTCAGTGTAAAAAAAAAAAAGATATTCAGCACAGCAGTATGTGCCATACAGTTTTGTTCCTTCTTCACCACAAGGGCTAGGGACAGTTCCTTCCATACAAGGTTGATATAAAATTCTTCTGGTAGTTTTACGTGTGATATTAAACATTACACAATATTAAACAAATAATGGGCAAGAGTCACAGCTCTCCTGGTCTGACTTGGATTAATCAAGGTGAAGCCTGGGTGAAATCATTCTGGAGGCCAGTAGATCTGACTTATTTGAAAGCCGTTGTTGTCAAAGCATTGGGAGAAGTCCATAATTCCTTGGGGTGGAATGTCTATAGCTACCTTTCTTAGTCATCCAGATCTTACTTATCTCAAAGCTGACAACTGACAAAGCTTCTTGGATGAGAATTGAAACCAGGGGTGAAATGCTGCCGGTTCAGACCGGATTGCCCGATCCAGTAGCGATGGCAGCGGGTGGTTCAGAGAACCACTAGCAAAAATCCCTGTCCACCCCCCCCAGGCCGAGCTGAACCACACGATCATCAGAGGTTTTATTTTTAACTTTTAAAACCATTTTTCTTCAACCAAAAAAATGCTTTTAAAAGTTTTTAAAAAAAGCCTCTGATGATCACGCAGCTCAGCTGGGATCATCAGAACCTTTTAAAAGCATTTTTTCTACAACCTTCGGCTGAAGAGGTTGTAAAGAAAATGCTTTTAAAGGGTTCTGGCGATCAGGCAACTCAGCTGGGATTGTCAGAATCCTTTAAAAGCATTTTTTTACAGCCTCTTCGGCCGAAGAGATTGTAGAAAAAATGCTTTTAAAAGGCTCCTCTGGCGATCCCAGCTGAGTTGCCTGATCATCAGAGGCTTTTAAAAGCATTTTTCTACAACCCCTTCGACTGAAGAGGTTGTAGAAAAAATGCTTTTAAAAGTAAAAAAGAAAAAAGAAAAAGTTGGCCACGCCCACCCAGTCACATTACACCCCCCACCAAGCCACGCCCACAGTAACAAATTTTACATTTCACCCCAATTGAAACATCTTCATATATATATATATATATCCAGTTGCCTTTTGTAACAAAGCACCTTTGAATCATTGGGGTGGAACCAAATGATTTACCCCAAAATGCTGGTGCTTACCTTGCAGAGTAATCAAACTAGTTGGTTGAAACTTAATTTAAGCCCATAGCTAATACATGTTATCTGTGCTCAAGTTTTAATTGTAGCCTTAGCTTAAAGTACTGGGGAGTGGAACACATTATGGAATCTGAAGAGAAAGTTGTGTTCTGTTGGAGATTATACATTGAAGCTTTTTCAAGTAGAAACAAATAATAACAGTATTAGACTTTCTGAAGTTGATTAAAGATTCAACCTCTTCCAATTATTCTTGGTTTTTTGTTTTTTTTTAATTTGCATTTATATCCCGCCCTTCTCTGAAGACTCAGGGCGGCTTACACTATGTCAAGCAATAGTCTTCATCCATTTGTATATTATATACAAAGTCAATTTATTGCCACCAACAATCTGGGTGCTCATTTTACCTACCTTATAAAGGATGGAAGGCTGAGTCAACCTTGGGCCTGGTGCGGCTTAAACCTGCAGTAATTGCAAGCAGCTGCTGTTAATAACAGACTGTCTTACCAGTCTGAGCCACAGAGGCCCGTAAATGTTTTCCGAAACATTGTTATATTCATTGACCTATTCTATTTATCTCAAGGCTGTTTGTTACTATACATCGAACATCATTAGACTGACTAACATTATGACATGATACTTGTAATGAAATTATTCCTTGTTATTTATTTATTTGTTTTAATTTAATGAAACCCTTCCTTGGGCTTTAGAAATCCTGAAAACTAAAGCAAACAGCCGAGAGAGGTTAGAGTTTAAACTGTTATTACATCACGATAATAGCTTATATTTTTTGCTGTTGTAAGTTTATTTCGTTTCATAATTAGTAGATTTTCATATGGATGTCATCAGTGATCTGATGCTCCATAACTATTAAGATATTTCCAAAGAATCAATTATGACTTCTGGCAAATTGGAAGGAGACAGATAGTGGCTTAGACCATTGCCTTTTTATGAAAGAGCATAATTTTTTGTGAGCTACAGCTCACTCCATCAGATAAAATTTTATCTTTTATTTTATAAGAAGTTAATGGAAGTTCATAGCAGTTCATTATTTATTTGAGTTATGCAACCACACAAGGCAATTTAATATAATGAGTAAAACATAAAAAACCACTAAGAAAAAACAAAAAACAATAAAAGAATTAAGACCCACCCCATAAAATTGGAAAAATTAAATGTATTTCTGGAAGCTATGGGAAAAATCTTAAATATGGAGAAAATAATTTTGTTTGATATTGATTTTGTGTGTAATTTATACCCCAAATCAGAAAGCTAATTTAGAACCTGAAGATGAATTTATATGGTTGGAATTTTTCTTTCTATGCTTTATTTTAAGCTAAGCCCACAAAATAATAACACAAATTTAGGTTGATTATTTTTGGTTAAAGATTTTTTATTTATATATTCACCTAATTTTAATGTATAGGCCACAATTCATTTAGGGATTTAAGGCAATATACATAGTGCTTCATTGTTCTATTTCCCCCATATATCTGTTGATTACTGCCTATAAAAATACTTCTTTTGAAAAAAAAAGATAAAGATATAAATGTGTCATTATTTCTTTTGTATCCCTTTTATTGTATGTCATATATATGTGTGTGTGTGAGAGAGAGAGAGGAGGGGTGAGACATATCCCCAAAGGTTAAAGGTAATGGTTCCCCTCACATATGTGTGCTAGTTGTTCCCAACTCTAGGGGGCGGTGCTCATCTCCGTCTCAAAGCCAAAGAGCCAGCGCTGTCCGAAGACATTTCCATGGCATTTGGCCAGCATGACTAAATGCCAAAGGCACATGGAATGCTGTTACCTTCCCACCAAAGGTGGCTCCTATTTTTCTACTTGCATTTTTTACGTGCTTTCAAACTGCTAGGTTCGCAGAAGCTGGGACAAGTAACGGGAGCTCATCCCGTTACAGGGCACTAGGGATTCGAACCGCTAAACTGCCAACCTTTCAATCAACAAGCTCAGTGTCTTAGCCACTGAGCCACCGTGTCCCAAAGGATACAAAAGAATATTTTATTTTATTTAGTTTAGCTTAGTTTAGCTTAGTTTAGCTTAGCTTAGCTTAGCTTAGTTTAGCTTAGCTTAGCTTAGTTTAGCTTAGCTTAGTTTAGCTTAGTTTAGCTTAGTTTAGCTTAGCTTAGCTTAGCTTAGCTTAGTTTAGTTTAGTTTAGTTTAGTTTAGTTTAGTTTAGTTTAGTTTAGTTTAGCTTAAACTAGTTTAGCTTAGTTTAGCTTAGTTTAGCTTAGCTTAGCTTAGCTTATTTTAGCTTATCTTAGCTTAGCTTAGTTTAGCTTAGCTTAGCTTAGTTTAGCTTAGCTTAGTTTAGCTTAGCTTAGTTTAGCTTAGTTTAGTTTAGTTTAGTTTAGCTTAGCTTAGCTTAGCTTAGCTTAGCTTAGTTTAGCTTAGTTTAGTTTAGTTTAGTTTAGTTTAGCTTAGTTTAGCTTAGTTTAGTTTAGCTTAAACTAGTTTATCTTAGTTCAGCTTAGTTTAGCTTATCATCTTATATCTTATATCTTATGTTATCTATTTTATTTTGTTTTATTCAGATCTTGGAAATATGTGGTAAAAGTGAAATACCTGAAGTCTATTCCCAGTTCTACTGACCATAGGTTTTTGATCCAATATTACATATGTTCAAAAGAATAGAGCAAATCACTGGGTTTTAAATTAGTCGTGTCTATTTTTCCCACAGGAAAAAAGGCATCTTGAACTAAAGTTAGCAGATTTGTTTTTTAAATCCTAATTTTAGCTATGGCGCTAGATCTCTAGAAAGAGTCAAGTGAATCTTTGCATTCTAGCTTAATATTAGCTATAACCATAAGAGCAAAGCATACCAGATAAGATTTATTAACAGGATCCTGGCCAAAACTGAGCATATCCTTAGAGAGAAGAGCCCATTAGCAATTAAAGCTTTTGATCTCTTTTTGCTTAGTAGCAGAAAGAAAATAAACATTTGGGACCAACACATTCCCTTGTGGGTAATATTTAATTTTATGCATACTCCAGACAAAACTAAAGAAAGAAGAAGACAAAATAACTTTTTAAAAAAAGCTGACACCTGGCTACCGTACACTGACCTGTTTTATGCAAACCATTGGAAAAACACAAATGAAGAAATTCCAATTACAAACTGAAAAACAGATAGGACTTTAAATGGGTGTATGAATAGAATAGAATAGAATTTTATTGGCCAAGTGTGATTGGACACACAAGGAATTTGTCTTGGTGCATATGCTCTCAGTGTACATAAAAGAAAAGATACCTTCATCAAGGTACAACATTTACAACACAAATGATGGTCAATATATCAATATAAATCATAAGGATTGCCAGCAACAAGTTATAGTCATACAGTCATAAGTGGAAAGAGATTGGTGATGGGAACTATGAAACGATTAATAGTAGTGCAGATTCAGTAAATAGTCTGACAGTGTTGAGGGAATTATTTGTTTAGCAGAGTGATGGCCTTCGGGGAAAAACTGTTCTTATGTCTAGTTGTTCTGGTGTGCAGTGCTCTATAGCGTCGTTTTGAGGGTAGGAGTTGAAACAGTTTATGTCCAGGATGCGAGGGATCTGCAAATATTTTCACGGCCCTCTTCTTGATTCGTGCAGTATACAGGTCCTCAATGGAAGGTAGGTTGGTAGCAATTATTTTTTCTGCAGTTCTACATTAACTACATTAACAACCTCTAACATGTATAAAAATTCTGCTGTAAGATCAGGAAGAATTCAAGGGAAGACCTAGGAAAGGGACCGAATAGAACTGAAAGACAGACAGATGCAGAAAGACTAATAGAAAATGAGATCAGACGAATGAGATTTTAAGAATATATGGAGCCAAAGAAAACTTGGATCATCCATCAAGAAGGAACAAGACCAACTGAACATAAACTTTGATAGATGGAGGTGAATCCTTGGCTATGCGTTCATCCCAAAGGCAGTTAACACATTACAACATTCAACTCCGTCTTTATCATTCTCCGTATTCAAAGTAAAGTTGCAGTCCTTCATATTGTCTTCAACTTTCCCCAAAGTAGCAAAAAACCTCTTCTAAGTTGAAAAAGAATTTGGAGGAACAAAGTGTCATGAGCCACCGTGGCGCAGTGGTTACAGTGCAGTACTGCAGGCTACTTCTGCTGCCTGCCGGCTGCCTGCAATTTGGCAGTTCAAATCTCAGTAACAGTGACGGGGTTGGAAGGGACCTTGGAGGTCATCTAGTCCAACCCCCTGCTCACGCAGGAGACCTATACTAGGGATTCAAACCAGCAAACTGCCGACCTTTCTGATTGACAAGCTCAGCGTCTTAGCCACTGAGCCACCAAGCCAACTCTCACCAGGCTTCCATCTTTCCGAGGTGGGTGAAATGAAGACCCAGATTGTTGGAGGTGAGATGCTGACTCTGTAAACTGCTTAGAGAGGGCTGTAAAGCAGTGTAAAGTGGTATATAAGTCTAAGTACTATTGCTAAGTACTAGTACTTATTCCTCACTTCATGGAACTGGTGTTGTAGAGTGATTTGATCAAAGTCTTAAATGTGAACTTCATGTGAACAACAGTCATCTGGTTGCTTGATCATCTCTCTCTCTCTCTCTTTCAGTGTTTTTTTTTTTAAATATACTTTTTCTTGTTAATTTTAATATTTAGTTAATAGTAGGTCAGGGGTCAGCAACCTTAAACACTTACAGAGCCACAAAGGTCTTAACCAGAAGCCCCCATTCAATTCTGGAGCCAACCAGAAGTCCAGTTCCGCCAACACAGTCTCTTATTGTGGTGTCCTTTTTCCTCTGCTGACCAGAAATCTGGTTCCCCCACCATAGAGTCTCCTAGCATGGTGTCCTTTTTTCTCTGCCGAGTGCAAGTTGGTTCCCCCACCATACAGTCTCCTCCTAGAGTGTCCTTTTTCCTCTACCTGTCCTAACCGAAACCCTATCAGTTTTGGAGCTGACCAGCAACAGGAAGCCACAGCAGAGGGATGAAAGAATAGAATAGAATAGAATAGAATTTTTATTGGCCAAGTGTGATTGGACACACAAGGAATTTGTCTTGGTGCATATGCTCTCAGTGTACATAAAAGAAAAGATACGTTCATCAAGGTACAACATTTACAACACAATTGATGGTCAATATATCAATATAAATCATAAGGATTGCCAGCAACAAGTTATAGTCATACAGTCATAAATGGAAAGAGATTGGTGATGGGAACTATGAGAAGATTAATAGTAATGCAGATTCAGTAAATAGTTTGACAGTGTTGAGGGAATTATTTGTTTAGAATAATTGAGGGAATTATTTGTTTAGAATTATTTGTTTAGAGTGATGGCCTTCGGGAAAAAACTGTTCTTGTGTCTAGTTGTTCTGGTGTGCAATGCTCTATAGCGTCGTTTTGAGGGTAGGAGTTGAAACAGTTTATGTCCAGGATGCGAGGGATCTGTAAATATTTTCACGGCCCTCTTCTTGATTCGTGCAGTATACAGGTCCTCAATGGAAGGCAGGTTGGTAGCAATTATTTTTTCTGCAGTTCTAATGATCCTCTGAAGTCTGTGTCTTTCTTGTTGGGTTGCAGAACCGAACCAGACAGTTATAGAGGTGCAAATGACAGACTCAATAATTCCTCTGTAGAACGGCTCCAGAGCCATGGGTTGCTGAACCCTGTAGTAGGTTAATTACAGTTCTTCATTAAAACAGTACTGGACAACCGCTTCCCTCTTTTCATCTCTAGTTTTGCTTCCTCCTTTGTGATGCTGCTGTTAAAATTAATAACACATAAAAAATTCCAATAGAAGAGAATATTTGTAGCTCAGGTTTGAACTGTGGAGCCCTTGGCGCTCTCTGAGCTTGGAGGTTTCCTTGAAGACGTTTCATTATTTGACTAGGTAACATATTCAGTGCTAGATCAGTGAATATGTTACCCAGTTGGGCGATGAAACATCTGTAAGAAAACCACCAAGCTCAGAGAGCATAACGGAACCCACAGAGAAAGAGACAGATGGCAGAAAGTTAGGCATACCTTGTAGGCAAGGATGGGGAAGATTATTCATCGGAGATTGGATATGGTTTGTGTTCTTTGGAATGATCTTCCCTGAAGTAGCCAAGCACAGTTGTCAACAATGGAAGCACTAAACTGGCCTGTATGTATCTGAATTTGCAAGCTAAATGTTGGAGCTGTGATTGTGATGATGCTACTTATTATGATATATGGTGGACTTGTAAAAAAAAAATCAAAGCATTTTGGATAAAAATTTGGTGGGTTATGCAAAATATTTTGAAAAAGAAGATAAAGTTTACTCCACAGTTGTTTTTATTTGGTTGTTCTGTCCTCCTTTGCCTCCGTCCGAGTGATGGCTTAATTAGCTGGCACTATCAGCTCTGGCAGCAAAATAGTGAGCATCTGCCAAGTGTTCTGATATCTCCCTCGACGCCAATGAGTCACCCAGGAACTATGCCATGGAGCGCTTTAAAGGTGGTAACCAACACCTTGAAGTGCACTCGGAAAACCACAGCCACTCAGTCTTGGAGGGGTTGAGCTTGAGCCTGTTTCTTCCCATCCAGACCTGTACGGCCTCCAAACACCAAGACAACACTTCAACAGCTACATTGGGATGGTCAGGGGTGGAAATGTACAGCTGGGTGTCATCCGCGTACAGTTGATAACTCACCCCAAAACCACTGATGACCTCGCCCAGCGGCTTCATGTAGATGTTGAACAGGAGAGGCGAGAGAACCGACCCCTGTGGCACCCCACAAAGGAGGCGCCTCGAGGTCGACCTCTGCCCTTCTGCCAACACCGTCTGCGATCGGTCGGAGAGATAGGTTGAGAACCACCGAAACACGGTGCCTCCCACTCCCAATCCCCCCAACCGCCGCAGCAGGATACCATGGTCGATGGTATCAAAAGCCGCTGAGAGATCTAGGAGAAATATTAGAAATATTCTTAGATATAAAGATATTTTAACAGATAACAGGGAATTGAAAGGGAAACAAGAAATAGAAGAACAAGGGATTGAGATGGACTGGTATACTCATATGCAAATTAAAACAAGATATGAAAAAGATGCTAAATTATATGGTTTTTATTTAGAAATGATGGAACTAGATAAGATACTCATAGGAACAGAAGAAAAAATAATCAAAAATATATATAACTATTTACTTAATATTGAATTAGAAGAACAAGCAAAAGAAACAATGATAGCCTGGACAAAAAAATTCAGATAATTGAGTTAGATAAATGGCAGCAGCTATAAGAAAGGAATTATAAATTAACAATGTCCACAGCATGTAAGGAGAATCAATACAAAATGTTTTATAGATGGCACATTCCACTGGAAAAACAGGCAAAAATATTTAAAGAGAAATCTGCAAAATGTTGGAAATGTAATCAGATACCAGGATCCTATTATCATATGTGGTGGACACATCCAGAAGTGAGAAATTATTGGATGAAAATCAAAATATGGTTAGAAGAAATGATACAACAACAGATAGATTTAAAACCTGAACTGTTCCTATTGGGTATCTTACCAGAGAAATTTAGTAAGAATATATATTTGGTTGTACATGTTATAACTGCAGCGAGGATAGTATTTGCGCAAAGATGGAAAGCAGAGACAATCCCTATGGAAGGAGAAATAATTAAGGAAATATTGGATTGTGCAGAAATGAATAGATTGACCTTGATAGTTAAAGAAAGAGAGGAATCGGAATATTTTAAGATATGGGGGCAATTCTATGATTGGTTGGAGAAGAGATACAGATAGGATAGTGTTATAATGAAGAAAAAGGAGAAAGAAGATAGATAAATGTATTAATAGAACAGCAAGTAGAAAAAATGTATAAATATATTAATAGAAAAACAAGAAATGTGGGAGAAATGTTATAATAAAAGAAATGATGATAGCCGTTCGGAAGCTGATCGGACACTAGTGAAGTCCTATACTAGGACTTACCTAGTGGCATTGAGGGAAGCGAGGCGTAGCTACGCCTCCTCCCTCATTGCATCGGCAGATAACCGCCCGGCCGCCCTGTTTCGGGTGACTCGCTCCCTCCTTCATCAGGGGGAGCGGGATGACCCGTTGCAGGGATGGGCTGAGGAGTTTAACGGTTATCTATACGATAAAATCGTTCAGCTTCGGGATGGTCTGGACCAAGATTGCGGTGATGTGGGTGAGACGCTCGAGGGTGGTCTTGGCGACATTATTTGGGATGAGTTTGACCCTGTGGCTCCCGAGGACATGGACAGGTTGCTGGGTAGGTTGAATGCCACCACGTGTTTACTGGACCCGTGCCCCTCCTGGCTGGTGCTGGCCACTCGGGAGGTGACACGAGGCTGGCTCCAGGCGATTACGATCGCTTCTTTGGTGGAGGGTGTCTTCCCGGCCGCCTTGAAAGAGGCGGTGGTGAGGCCCCTCCTTAAGAAGCCTTCCCTGGACCCGGCTGTTTTAGGTAATTATCGTCCGGTCTCCAACCTTCGCTTTGCGGCGAAGGTTGTAGAGAGTATGGTGGCATATCAGCTTCCCTTGCACCTGGATGAAACTGTCTATCTAGACCCGTTCCAGTCCGGTTTCCGACCCGGTTACAGCACGGAGACGGCTTTGGTCGCGTTGGTAGATGATCTCTGGAGGGCCAGGGATAGGGGTTGTTCCTCTGCCCTGGTCCTATTAGACCTCTCAGCGGCTTTCGATACCATCGACCATGGTATCCTGCTGCGCCGGTTGGGGGGATTGGGAGTGGGAGGCACCGTTTACCGGTGGTCCTCCTCCTATCTCCCCGACCGGCCGCAGTCGGTGTTGACAGGGGGGCAGAGGTCGTCCCCGAGGCGCCTCACTTGTGGGGTGCCGCAGGGGTCGATTCTCGCCCCTTCTGTTTAACATCTACATGAAACCGCTGGGTGAGATCATCAGTGGTTTCGTGTGAAGTATCAGCTGTATGCGGATGATACTCAGCTGTACTTTTCTACACCGAACCACCCCAACGGTTATCAAGTGCTGTCCCGGTGTCTGGAGGCCGTACGGGTCTGGATGGGGAGAAACAGGCTCAAGCTCAATCCCGCCAAGACTGAGTGGCTGTGGATGCCGGCATCCCGGTACAGTCAGCTAAATCCGCGGCTGAACATCAGTGGCGAGTCATTGGCCCCGATGGAGAGGATCCGCAACTTAGGCGTCCTCCTGGATGAACGGCTGTCTCTAGAAGAGCATTTGACGGCCGTCTCCAGGAGAGCGTTCTACCAGGTTCGCCTGGTACGCCAGTTGCGCCCCTTTCTAGACCGGGATGCCCTATCCACGGTTACTCACGCACTCGTGACGCCTCGCCTGGATTACTGCAATGCTCTCACATGGGGCTCCCTTGAGGGGCATCCGAGGCTACAGTTAGTCCAGAATGCAGCTGCGCTGGTGATAGATGGAGCCCTCGTGGCTCCCATACGACACCCATCCTGCGGAGACTGCCCTGGCTTCCTGTGGCCTTCCGGGTGCGCTTCAAGGTTTTGGTGACCACCTTTAAAGCGCTCCATGGCATTGGGCCGGGTTATTTACGGGACCGCCTACTGCGACCGAATACCTCCCACCGTCCGTGCGCTCTCACAGAGAGGGTCTCCTCAGGGTGCCGCCAGCGAGGCAATGTCGTCTGGCGGCGCCCAGGAAGGGCCTTCTGTGGGGCTCCCACCCTCTGGAACGATCTACCCCGGACTTCGTCAGCTTTGGACCTTGGACCTTCCGCTGGGCTTAAAACATACTTATTTAATTGTGCAGGACTGAGCTAGATTTTAAATTTTGGGTTTTAAATTGGGTTTTATTTCTATTTTTAATTGGACGGGCTTTAGAATAAGTTTTTTAAATGTTTTATATTGTATTTATATTGTATTTATCTGTTTTTAGTGCCTGTAAACCGCCCTGAGTCCCTTGGGAGATAGGGCGGTATATAAATATGATTAAATAAATAAATAAAATAAATAAATGATATTAAGAAATGATAAATATTGGAGGAGTAAGAAGAAGACACAAAAGATGTACTCAGATGATACACTGAATGTTGAATTATGTATTGTATGTTTGTTTGTCTATAAAATTAAATTAAAACTTTTTGGGGGGAAAAAGAAGTAGCCAAGCAGAAGAAGACGGAGAAGACGCCTAGAGAGCGCGTGGAGGTCCGGCCGTTCCGAAGCTGACCGAATACTAGTTAGGTCTTTTACTCAGACCTATCTAGTGGCATTGAGGGAGGCCAAGCGGGCCTATGTCTCTACCCTCATTGCGTCAGCAGAGAACCGCCCAGCCGCCCTGTTTAGGGTGACTCGCTCCCTCCTTAACCAGGAGGGTTGCGATGACCCCTTACAGGGTTGTGCTGAGGATTTCAGCAGGTATCTGTTTGACAAAATTGCTCAGCTTCGGGACGGTCTGGACCAAAACTGGGTAGTTTCGGGCGAGGTGATGGAGGCTAGTCTTGTTGAGACCATCTGGGAGGAGTTTGACCCTGTGGCTCCCGAGGACATGGACAGGTTGCTGGGGCGGCTGAATGCCACCACATGTTTATTGGACCCGTGTCCCTCCTGGTTGGTGCTGGCCACCCGGGAGGTTACACGAGGCTGGCTCCAGGATTGTTAACGCTTCTCTGAGGGAGGTGTTGTTCCCACCGCCTTGAAAGAGGCGGTGGTGAGACCCTCCTCAAGAAGCCTTCCTGACCCAGCTGTTTTGAGTAACTATCCTCCAGTCTCCAACCTTCGCTTTGTGGCGAAGGTTGTTGAGAGTGTGGTGGCACACCAGTTACCCCAGTACCTGGATGAATCTGTCTATCTAGACCCGTTCCAGTCCGGTTTCCGACCCGGGTACAGCACGGAGACAGCTTTGGTCGCATTGGTGGATGACCTCTGAGGGCCGGGATAGAGGTTATTCCTCTGCCCTGGTTCTCCTTGATCTCTCAGCGGCTTTTGATACCATCGACCATGGTATCCTGCTGCGACGGTTGGAGGATTGGGTGTGGGAGGCACCGATTTCGGTGGTTCTCATCCTATCTCTCCGACCGATCGCAGACGGTGTTGGCAGGGGGCAGAGGTCGACCTCGAGGCGCCTCCTTTGTGGGGTGCCACAGGGTCGGTTCTCTCCTCTCCTGTTCAACATCTACATGAAGCCGCTGGGCGAGGTCATCAGTGGTTTTGGGGTGAGTTATCAACTGTACGCGGATGACACCCAGCTGTACATTTCCACCCCTGACCACCCCAATGAAGCTGTTGAAGTGTTGTCTCGGTGTGTGGAGGCCGTACGGGTCTGGATGGGGAGAAACAGGCTCAGGCTCAACCCCTCCAAGACTGAGTGGCTGTGGATGCCGGCATCCCGGTACAGTCAGCTGCAACCGCGGCTGACTGTTGGGGGCGAATCATTGGCCCCAATGGAGAGGGTGCGTAATTTGGGGGTTCTCCTGGATGGACGGTTGTCCTTTGAAGATCATTTGGCGACCGTCTCCAGGGGAGCTTTTTACCAGGTTCGCCTGGTCCACGAGTTGCGCCCCTTTCTAAACTGGGATGCCTTATGCACGGTCACTCATGCCCTCGTCACTTCTCGCCTGGACTACTGTAACGCTCTCTACATGGGGCTCCCCTTGAGGTGCACCCGGAGACTTCAGTTAGTTCAGAATGCAGCCACGCGGGTGATAGAGGGAGCCACTCGTGGCTCCCATATAACACCGATCCTGCGCAGGCTGCACTGGCTACCTGTGGTTTTCCGAGTGCACTTCAAGGTGTTGGTTACCACCTTTAAAGCGCTCCATGGCATAGGACCGGGATATCTTCGGGACCGCCTTCTGTTACCACATGCCTCCCACCGACCAGTACGCTCTCATAGAGAGGGCCTCCTCAGGGTGCCGTCAGCCAGACAGTGCAGGCTGGCGACCCCCAGGGGGAGAGCCTTCTCTGTGGGGGCACCTACCCTCTGGAATGAGCTTCCCCCAGGACTTCGACAACTTCCAGACCTCCGGACCTTTCGCCGCGAGCTTAAAACATATATATTCTTTCGAGCAGGACTGGCTTAATAGGGTTTTTTAAATATGGATTTTATTGGGGTTTATTTTATATTTCGTATTGTATTTTAAATTTAGGCTATTGGAATAAGTTTTTTAAATATTGTTTTTATTGAAATGTATTGTTTTTATTTTATCTGCCTGTTCACCGCCCTGAGTCCTTCGGGAGAAGGGTGGTATACAAATTAAATTATTATTATTATTATTATTATTATTAAGCAGGGGAAAATATTGCCTCCAAGTTGTCACTTTAGACAGGTTGCCATCTTTCCAAGACCTGCATGTGCCTTTGCTGTACATGAATGAATGCAATGTCATGCAAAATCTGGGTTGTGAATGCCAACAATGTAAGGGCCTCTGGTGGCTCAGCAGACTAAGTCTGTCTGTTATTAACACAGCTGCTTACAATTACTGCAAGTTCAAGTCCCACCAGGCCCCAGGTTGACTCAGCCTTCCATCCTTTATAAGGTAGGTAAAATGAGGACCCAGATTGTTGGGGGCAATAAAAGTTGACTTCGTATATAATATACAAATAGATGAAGACTATTGCTTAACACAGTGTAAACCGCCCTGAGTCTTCGGAGAAGGGCGGGATATAAATTCAAATTAAAAACAACAACAACAACAATGTGTGCAACTACTTCCTCTTCCCAGTCGCAATGTAGGCGCTGTTTGTCCCAGTCTAGATTATCCTATAAGAGAGAAGGAACTTCTGGTAGAGTTTACCAGCCTGGAAATTTTCCTTTCAAAAGTATTGAATCTTCTTAAAAGACATCAAAGGGATGTGTCTGTCTTCTTTCTTTCGGTTGATGCTCAAATATGCAAAAGTCTTGATCCTTTGGAAATCTTACTTGAAATACAACAAGAGTGTTATAAGGTTACTATAAATATTCTAGCCTCAATATTCACCTTGCCTGGCCTCATTAGAACGTTATCATCTTAAGGCGGCAGAAAATGTGTATAGTTTTGAAATATATGTATTTTAAAAAATGAAACGTTAAACACAGTTTTACTGACACCACCACCGCCAATAACAACAGTAATAATTCTAGTTGATTCCTGAATGTGGTTTCCCAATTTTTCAAACCCGGATTCCTTATTAAAGTTTCATACTGCACATTGCAATGAAAAGGTCATAGATCTATTTCTTCCCCGGCAAAGAACAAAGCTATAAAAAGGATACTATACTCCAGTACTGTCCATGGGAAGATGAAACTGAAATACTTTGGCCACCTAATGAGAAAGAAGGACTCACTGGAGAAGAGCCTAATGCTGGGAAAGATTAAGGGCAAAAGAAGAAGGGGACAACAGAGAACGAGGTGGCTGGATGGAGTCACTGAAGCAGTAGGCATGAGTTTAAATGGAGTCCAGAGGATGGTAGAGGACAGGAAGGCCTGGAGGAATGTTGTCCATGGGGTCGCGATGGGTCGGACACAACTTCGCAACTAACAACAACAATACTCCAGTATTGCCACATTATTTGTACAGTTCTGAAACTTATTCGTTTTAAACTTGAATAAATGTTTTTGAGATTAAAAAAAATTGTTTTATTCTATGACCATTATAGCAGTATTTCTATCCTAATTTAATTTCCCCTCCCCCACTCCAAGGGCTAATAATGAAAAGGAACAGAAGTAATACTCAGCCGGTTCGTCCTGATTTAGGCGAACCAGTAGCGGCGACTGCCCACCTGTCCTGAAGTAATACCGTCCTATTTAGCCACATTTTTGAGGCTGAATGCATGCGGCGAAGACATGCATGCAAGCAAAGCACATGTACGGAAAGCTGGGCACGTACACAAAAGGCTCACATGCACGAAAGGTGCACATGTGGTGAACCTGTGGTAAGGATTTGTTAAACCCACTGCTGAAAAGGAAGGAATACATTGTCACCTACGTAACAGATTTCTGTATGTCTCCATTCAAAGCTTGAAATATGCTTTAAGAATTTAGCATTGTCCTCTTCTTTTGGCATTTTTCAGAAGATCTGGGCCCTTCTACAGTTCTCCATCAAATCTTGGTTGCCTTATGTGCTAAAACAGAAGGGTTTATACTGTATCCCTTTCATGTCTAAAGAAAACTAGGAAGCTAAAGGAAGCTTGATGCATTTCGTATGTCTATGGAGATTCTCAATCATCCAGCTCATGATTGTCCCAAAGGTCAACCATGGCTTCTGAGTTTTTTTTATGCAGAAGAGGTTTTTCTGGAACCCTGACAAGGTGCTTCTTTCCAGAGGCAACTGGGCTTTCCGGTTTTTCTTTGAAGAAGTTTCACTTCTTGGATGAGAAGCAAAACTTCTTCAAAGAAAAACCAGATGGTCCAGTTGAGTCTTGAAGAAAGCACCTTTGGGACAACCAAGAAAGTCTAGTTGCCTTTTGGAAAAGCATCTTTGGGACTTTGATTCATAGAATGTAGAATCATAGGGATGGAAGAGAACTTGGATGTCTTTTACTCAAATCCACTGCTCAAGATAGGACACCTTTTCCCATTCTAGTCAAACGATTGCCCATTTTTGAAAACCTCCAGTGATGGAGTACCTACAACTCCAGAAAACAAGCTATTTCAGTGACTAATTGTATAATCACTATCAGGAAAGTTCTCCTTACTTCTAGGTTGGAACTTTTTTTTTAACAAGCTTCCACTCATTGCTTCTTGCCTGTCTTCTGATGCTTTTGAAAATAAGTCAATCACCTCTTCTCTGTGCCAGCCCTTCAATTATTAGATGACAGTCATCATGTCCCCCTACCCCAGTGGTGGGATTCAAAAAATTTAACAACCAATTATCTGCCCTAATGATTGGCTGGAGTGGGCGTGGCCATGGTGGGCATGGCCAGGGGGTGTGACAGGCGGCACTCGCCTCCTGCACTCCACTGGGAGCAAAAACGGGCTGCGGGGGGGACATGCTGCCCCCCCCCGTGCCCCAATTTGGGCCTAGTCGGCCTCCTGCAGCCACTTGGGAGCAAAGACAGGCCACGGGGGGAGGGGCTGTTGCACCCGTTTTGTGCCTAGTAGATCTCCCTGCAGCCTCCTGGGAGCAAAAACTGGCCACAGGGGGGCGTGTTGCACCTGTTTTGGGCCTAGGAGGCCTCTCTGAAGCCTCCTGGGAGTGAAAATGGGCTATGGGGAGAGTGTACTTCACCCCTGCACCACCCTATTTTGGGCCTAGGGGGCCTCCCTGCACTTACCTGGGAACCAAAATGAGATGTGTGGAGACTCCTAGATGAGGAGAGGCGGGCCGGAGCCAGCCAGCAATTTAACTACCGGTTCGCCCGAACTGGCCCGAACTGGCTGAATCCCAGCACTGCTGTCATGTCCCACCCCCCACTCCAACAAATGAGTCAAGGAAGTCCGTAACCAACTTGGCAACGAAGCCTCTGCAGCTTGCCAAGTTCCTCCGAGGTTTATCAGGGCAGGCAGGAGTCCAAGTTGTAACTTTAGTGATAGGGTTCAGGAAACTCGATAAGACTTTGTTTGACTCAAGGTTGGAATGCCAAAAGCAGGTCCTTTATATAGGCTGTGGGGTGTGGCTCCATGACTCAGCATTTATCCAGGCCTGCCCCACCCCTCCTTCTGCTGGCGTCGCCTCTCAGATCTCCAGAAGCGAGGGTCCTCCTACTCTGAATTGTTTTCAGCTGGATCTGCTGGCAGTTTATGGGAAAGGGAGGTGTCAGAGGGAGTAGGGCCAAGTAATTCCACACCTGGCTGACGTCCTGCTCTGACGGCTGAGCCAAAGGAACACATGCTGTATGAGTGAGGTTTATCGGGCTTGTCCTCCCACTCCTGGAATCCTCTCTGGGCCAGGGCCGGGGGCTGGAGGCATGACAGCCATTCATCTTCATTATCAGACTCGGAGTCTGTTAAAAAGGCCCAGCTGGAGACAGGAGGGGCCCGGCTGAGGAGAGGAGGGAGGACGAGTCACAAAAGCCCTACCCTTTTCTTTATTTTTTTTTATCCTTTTCTTCAATAGGATAGACACGTCTAAATTAATCCTATTTTGTCATTATATAACTTCCCTTTCCCACAGGTCACTGGGAGTTATCTTTGACTATAATAGGGCAATGTCCAATTGAAATCTTCAGATGAGAATGACTGGTACAACAGAAGACAGTGGAATGTTTTTCTTTCTTTATTGGGACCAATCGCAATCCAGGAAAGTCGTACAATGCCAACCATCTGTGGGAAAACAAAAATCAGCTGTACCAACAAAGACAAATATTGGATTCCAAACAAGCGTCAGTTGTGTGAGTCTTTCCAAGGAGACGTCTCAAAGCAAGCCATTCGCCCCCTCCTAAATCAACACATTCCCGATGGATTTTCCTGTCAAGAGAGAAACTTTCTTCAACCCCAGTGAAAAATCAGATGAAACATGCATCCCCCTACCTAGAAATAGGTCCGCAATGCTGAAAAGTGACTACCAAAGCAGGCACGCTGCGGAGACTTCTAAAAGTTTGCTACCAATATTGTGTTTATGTGTTTTAATGCACTGGGAGTACAAAAGGCTGAGTGACTGCAATCAATAATGATATTTTATTTACATTCTGAAGTGGTGCAGGCCCGCTCGCCGGCTTGCAATTTTATCTACTGCTTGAGAGAGCTGGACTTAAATGAAAAGCAACCAACATCTGCTACATCCTGTTTTAAAAGGAGGTCAAAGATAAGGAAGGAAGGAATGTCTCCAAGGAAAAGTGGATCAATACAAGGCAGATTTTTTCGGGGGGGGGGGAATATCGCAACAGCACAGACCCTTTTAATGGGGCCTCCTGACTTGTTACAGGCCATGGGGGCAAGCTGAGAATCTGAGGCATTACTTGGATTCCTGCTCCCATTAGGAAATAGAGGAATTGTAGTCTGACAACATCTGGAATCCCACAGGATTCTCGTCCCTGGGCAAACCATAACTCCACAATATTTTGAATACTTTGTGACCTCTCCTCTTGGTTCTCTGCTTCTTTTTCTCTTATTGCACACTTATTTCTATTTACTATTCCTCAATGGTAAAGATTCAAACTGCAGTGAACCCATGGAAAGATCTTTCTCTTTCTTTCTTTCTTTCTTTCTTTCTTTCTTTCTTTCTTTCTTTCTTTCTTTCTTCCTTCCTTCCTTCCCTTCCTTTCTTTGTCTCTTTCCTTTCTTTCCTTCCTTCTTTCCTTCCTTCGTTCCTTCCCTTCCTTCCTTCCTTCCTTCCTTTCCTTGGTACAGATTCAAACTTCAGTGAATCCATGGAAAGATCTTTCTTTCTTTCTTTCTTTCTTTCTTCCTTCCTTCCTTCCTTCCTTCCTTCCTTCCTTCCTTCCTTCCTTCCTTCCTTCTTTCCTTCCTTCGTTCCTTCCCTTCGTTCCTTCCTTCCTTCCTTTCCTTGGTACAGATTCAAACTTCAGTGAATCCATGGAAAGATCTTTCTTTCTTTCTTTCTTTCTTTCTTTCTTTCTTTCTTTCTTTCTTTCTTTCTTTCTTCCCTTCCTTCCCTTCCTTCCCTTCCTTCCTTCCTTCCTTCCTTCCTTCCTTCTCCTTTGAAATCCATGAAGGAGCCTGTTGAAGGCCCGTAGATTCAGCAACATGAAGGCAAAAGGCAAGATTGGGTTGCCAGAGATCAAACATGCCACCTTCATTCAAACTTGTAGAAGAGATGGTTTAAGATTCTGATGGCTCTAGGCACTCCTTTTCAACAGGCTTATTCATGGATGATCTTAGATTAATCTTTTCAGGTTTCAAAAATGGGACATAGGATAGGATGTTTGACAAACAAATTAAACAAACAAACAAACAAACAAACAAACAAACTTTGGAGGGAATATTTTCTATAACTGAAAAAAAAGACCTCTTCAATGTGCCAGAAGGTTGGTCTCTGGCAATAGGATGTCTTCTAAAGCAGGGGTCTCCAACCTTGGCAACTTTAAGCCTGGAGGACTTCAACTCCCAGAATACCCCAGGCAGCAAAGCTAGAATAGAATAGAATAGAATAGAATAGAATAGAATAGAATAGAATAGAATAGAATAGAATAGAATAGAATAGAATAGAATTCTTTAAGTGCCAAGTGTGATTGGACACACGAGTTTGTCTTGGTGCATACACTCTTGGAGTACATAAAAGAAAAGATACATTTGTCAAGAATCATAAGGTACAACACTTAATGATAGTCATAGGGAAACAGTCAATATAAATCTTAAAGATACCAGCAACAAGGTTACAGTCATACAGTCATAAGTGGGAGGAGATAAGTGATAGGAACGATGAGAAGTTTAATAGTAATGTAGATTTAGTAAGTAGTGTTGAAGGAATTATTTGTTTAGCTGAGTGATGGCATTTGGGAAGAAACTGTTCTTGTGTCTAGTTGTTCTGGTGTGCAGTGCTCTATAGCATCGTGTTGAGGGTAGGAGTTGAAACAATTTATGTCCAGGATATGAGGGGTCTGTAGATATTTTCACAGCTCTCTTTTTGACTCGTGCAGTATACAGGTCCTCAATGGAAGGCAAGTTGGTAGTAATTATTTTTTCTGCAGTTCATAGTCCTTTATACTGACATTAAATAATAATAAACCAAAAATAATATGTTTAATTACTATATGTCAATATAGGACTTTAATACACATTAATTTAAATAGTATTCTTACTTTGTCAATAACGATTTTATTACTTTCTAAAGAAGTCACACACACATACACACACACACACACACACACACACCAACAACAACAACATCTGAACAGCAATCTCGGGATAGGAATATTTGTTGCTGAAACAAGTCAGTGTTAAAGCCAGCCCCATATTGCAATTAAACTAGGAAGCAAGATTTAAGCCTCATTTCTGAAACTTGCCAAGTGGAATCCATTCATTTCTTCTTCAGCCTAATAATTTCTTGCTTGCTTTCCAGCTTTTGTGACAATTTCAATAAACCTTTCATGTCACAATCAATATTGGCTTTTGCAGTCCAACTTTGGCTGGGGAAAAAAAACCATTCTCTTTATCTTAGGATTTAGAGGTTAGCACTCAATCTCATCAACAGTCTGATAGGGAGAGGGGAAAGCAACTCACAGTCCAACATCAGTTGAAATGGTGTCTGTGCTTATATTCCTCAAGTTACATTTGTCTTGCTTTAATTACATTATAACTGGAAAAACAATGGAACCGGTTCTAAATGACACTTTTCTCCAGTAAAAGTCTGTAGAGATTCTCAGTCATTCAGGTCATGGTTGTCCCAAAAGTGCTTTTTCAGGAGGCAACTGGACTTTCTTGTTGTTGTTTTTTTCCTTTTGAAGGCATTTCCCTTCTCATCCAAGAAGCTTCTTCAGCTCTGACTGGATGGTGGGGAATGGAAGGATTGATATTCCTTGCAGACAGCTGATCATTTGCATCTTTTTAGACCAGGGGTGTCAAACTCAAAGCCCGTGGGCCAGATCCAGCCTGCAGGGTGCTTAGATCTGGCCTCAGGGGCCGCCCTGGAAACAGCAAAGGACCAGCCCACAGTGTCTCTGCCAGTGAAAACCGGAGCCCATGAAGGCTGCAGGCAGCTCTCCCGAGCTCTATTTTTGCTGGCAGAACTTGCAAGAGCCAGTCTCAGGCAGAAATGGAGCTCAGGAGCCTTTTTTCATTGGCAGAATGCTCAGGTCGCCACAGGCACCCCTAAGACAAGTGACGTTGAGCTGGCACTGCCTGTTGTGGTCTGCAGAGCTGGCAATGGAGTCAGACAATGATGAGGCTGAGGAAGAGCATGGGCCAGTCCTGGAGACTGGGGAAGGCCTGGATGAGGGCTTGGCATTGGCTAAGATGGGGCCAGGGCCATCAGGGAGTGAGGTGTGGACTCCAGAGCCTCCAGAGACTGACAGGCTGTTGCAAGGGAGGCAGAGGAACAGGAGGAGCCTGTTCCTAATGCACACATGAGAAGAGCTGCCAGAAGGCAAGAGCAGCTAAAGTGAAGAGGACAACTCAGGAGTAGGGCCAAGAGATGATTGGCCCCTCCTATAAGGCTTAAAAGACCAACAACGGCGTTTGTGCTCTTTGCCGGAAAACAACGTTGATAGCTTTGTCTTGTTGCATTTGTATCGGTGTCTTCTGAACTTTTGCCAAGAAAGGCCTTTGGTAGTTTGCCTAATTGGACCAAGGTTGGTGATAGGACTGAGGAATTGCGTTGGGAGGAATTTGCTTCAGTTTGGTTGAACTTCGCTGAGAAGGAAGTAATTCTCAGCTGTTTGAATAAAGTTTGTTTTTACACTACTACCTACTTGGTTCTGGGTCACAACACTGCCCCTCCTGGCCCCCCCAAGGTCAAACACAATCCTCAATGAAATTGAATTTGACACCCCTTGTTTTAGAGGGTCATTGAAGCATTTGGAGTCTGTGTCTTCAGGGTCACCTGAATAGTGCTTAATGGTTCCTGTAGTCTACAATTTTTCCCCCCTCTGGAAATCCATTCCTAGAGAAACAAGAAAATCCAGTTACCTCCTGAAAAAGCACCTTTGGCATTTTTCCCAGTACATAATACATCAAAAGCAGTGGTCCCCAACCTTTTTGGCACTAGGGACCAGTTTCACGGGAGATAATTTTCATGGACCAGTGGAGGGGAAGAGGAGCGCACAACCTAGATTCCATACGTGCTACGTTTACAGTAGTTTTGCAAAATCTAACACATGCTCTCATCTCTACAACATGTTTCAATGCTTAGTGATTCTAATGATTTAAAAGAGTTTGGGCCAATCTGGAAAACTATAGTTTTTCTGTAGTCTACATAAGGGGGCTCCAGACTTGGCAATTTTAAGACTTCTGGACTTCAACTCCCAGAATTCCTCAGCTGCTGTGGCTGACTATGGAGTTATGGGAGTTGAAGTCCACAAGTTGCCAAGTTTGGAGATTCCTGGTTTAGATTATGTTTCTGACTGGTGAGGATTGAAAGGTGAATGTTATAATACAGATGCATGCATGTTTTTATTCAATTAATTAATGAAGATTTGACGAATGTGAAGAAAGTTAGAAGAATAAAATATTTTAGGAAATATTAAAAAGGCAGAATATTATATTTCCCTGGATGAGAAAAGGAGAAACAGGTTTTTAATGACAAAGAGCAGCTCTCTGCCCCTAGCAGATATTTGGTGCACATTAAGACTGGGCCAGCCTATCTACAAAACAAAAGACCTCAGCTCCAGGTTGATGGGATTAAAACCTGACCCTCAGGACATAATAGGAATAGCCCTCTACCCATCTAGCAACAGAACTCATGACATGGCACCTGGGAATATTACTTCAGCCCAAGGTTCAACCAACCTTAATTCAGACAAACATGGCAACCAATAGGATACAATTCTTGCCCAAGATAGTGTGTGTGTGTGTGTGTGTGTGTGTGTGTGTGTGTGTGTCACCTGCCCAGAATCGCATGTGGTTGATGGTTCTGCTTCACCATTAAACCATCCTTCCAAGCAGCCTCCATGTTTCCAGTGTCTTTCTCTCCACTTGGAACTGAATCCAGATGGACATTTTTTCCAACAAATTAAATGGGGAAACATTTTCATCATGGCACTTTGGTATAAAGGCAGTTAGCATTTGTAGCCATCTGCCTGTTGAATGCTGATACTGCTCAACTAGAAAAAACAAAATCCTGAAGATGACCCGTTCTATATAAATGTTCTATCAGAAAGAAAGAAAGAAAGAAAGAAAGAAAGAAAGAAAGAAAGAAAGAAAGAAAGAAAGAAAGAAAGAAAGAAAGAAAGAAAGAAAGAAAGACAGGTGATAGATGATAGATAAATGGTAGATAAATGGTAGATAGATGGTAGATAATAGATAGATGATAAATAGATAGATAGATAGATAGATAGATAGATAGATAGTTAGATAGATAGATAGATAGATAGATAGATAGATAGATAGATAGATAGATAGATAGATAGATAGATAGATAGATAGATGAGGGAGAGGGAGAGAGGGAGAGAGATGATAGATAAAGTCTGAAGGGGTCATCTATTATATCATCAAGACAGCATTTTAACAGAAATCGCCTTTAAACTTAGGAATTTGAAATGCTAATAGTAATTATCGCAATTTCCTTTTCCCCATTGTATGCCTTCATGAGATTTGCCTATTCTTGCATCGGACCGACTGATATAATGATGTTTTTTTTAGGACCGAAAGAGAATTACATTTAAAAGTAGCAATTCCCTCTGACCCAGATGAGATTCCTGGAAAATATTGCTTGGAGGGAACGTGGAATGGCTTTTTGCATGGAATATACCAACTTGTGATAATGGCAGCAGTAGTTGCTGTAACTTAGTTTATGCTCCATTAATACTTCTTACCACCTTATCTGCAAACGTAGCACATGGAATGTCTTCTTTACACAAGCAAGTATCCCCAGAGGCTTCATATTATGAGTGTACATATATGTGCACCAAGACGTTTTAGTAAATGCCACTGAAATAACATTTTCCAAATGATCGGAACAAATGATCGGTTTTAAAAATATTATTTTTTTAAAAAATAACCTGTGCAGACTCTTTTATATGGAATTATATTGGTGGGGTTAAATTCTTTGCTTGTTTTCTTTTTGGCTGTTAGGGACAAACGTAGTAGTGAAGTTTGCTGTGTATTATGAATTAAAATATGACTGAGTATGTCATGTAACATTGTCTGATTCTTAGTCTGATTTTCATCTTTTTGGGCGAGTCCTATTTTCTACATTGCGCATAAGCTAAAAATTTTCCATTTTTGGACTCTCTGGGTGAATCTCATGAGCTCAGGTTTTTTCCTACAAATTTAGTCATATTCACAAGGACATGGGCACATTCTATATATAAAAATCAAATAACTAGAAATCAATATGTTGCAAGAATGATAAGACTTAGACTTAGAATAACTTTATTGTCACTTTGAATGTACACCAATCGGCATATATTAAAATGGAATTTCATTGCATACAGCTCTCAGAGGGTCACCATCTTCAATGTACACTACATCATCATCTTCTTCTTCTTTTAATGACACCATAATCACTTCGGGAGTGGAATCTGGGCAATTGAATGGAGCTAGCAGAGTGTTTTAATGGCCGGGTGACCTTTCTGTCGCCAATGCGGAGTTTTGTTCAGCAGATATATTCTCATTGTGCCCAGAGAAATATCTGCCTCTACCTAGGATCGAACCCACAGCCTCCTGATTGTGAGGCGAGAGCTCCACCTCTAGGCCACCGCACCACTCTTACTCATTTTAGTGTAATGGTTAAACTCATTTCTGAGCAGACAGGCACACAATAGTTCTGTAAACTAATAATGGCCATCCTTTTCTTTATATACATGAATTTTCTTTTATATGTGTGTATGTGTGTGTGTGTGTATTTATATTTTATTTTATTTTATATATATACATCCACATCAATACATAAACAGTGTGGCATCTGGGTATCATTCATTTTGATACAAATAATAATACTAATATCAATAATATTTGTTACCGATTCTCCACGATCTGCAGGGCGCCCCTCTTTTCTTCATCACCCCTCCAAGGTGGTTTTAGCTCCTTTCAGAGCCTTCTAACATGAAGAACTCAGCATGGGAGCACAGAGACCCACTCCTCATGTCTGATATCACCATGACATCAGCTGGAGGTTGTAGTATCCTGAATGATAGGAAGGGAGCTTCTTATAATCTTTGCAGCTGTCCTCACCACTCTCTGTATGGACTTTCTATCTGAGGCACTATAGCCACCAAACCAAACAGTGATGCAGTTTGTTAAAATATTCTCAATTGTGCCTCTGTAAAAAGTGGCCAGGGCAGAAGGAGAAAGATATGCTCTTCTCATTCTATGTGGGAAATGCAGACACTGGTTTGCATGCTTCACTAAGGATGATGTGTGGAGAGACCAGTTCAGATTGTTAGTTATCTGCACCTACTTAATACTATTGACCATCACTACAGCTGCATCCTTGATAATGAGTGGAGTATCACCATGCTGGCTCTTTCTAAAATCTATGACGATTTCCTTTGCTTTATTAACATTTAGAACCAGGTTACTTTTATTGCACCAGTCCACCATATGTAAGGTGACATAATGTTGTCAAAACACACCTTCAATCTTGTGGAATGTTTCTCATACAAATATTCTGAACTACTTGAAATCCAATTATATATCTTCCTTTATTAAATTATTCTGTCTAAATCAGTGAGTAATCTAATCAGTATATCTTATCAAAAATAAAGAGATGGCTGTAAAAAAATAAAAAAAGAAGGGATGGACTGGGAATAGTGATGGACCAACTTCAAAGAAAGCAAAGTTGATTGGCAGAAGTCAATTGACAGAGGAGGCTGACATCCTGATTGTAAGATACTCTTGCTTAATAGATGCTAGGTTTATTAGTATGGATAATGGTTGGTTCACAGTTTAGACAATATGGCTGGGACACCAATGTGCTATTTCGAAACAATTTAAAAATAGTTTTTAAAAACATGGTCCAGATGGTATTCATAAATTAAAAGACTATGTTCTGGAGAAGGTCCACCTGCATATTTGACCTTCAGAACAACTTCAGAGGAATGTCAAACAGGGAGTATTATGACATTTGCATTTCATAATTGTAAAAGTTAAAAAAAATGATAATCTTATAATGTATTTCATAACTTAGTTTCTTGGTGTCATATTTCTTAGTGAACAGGCATACATGATAGGTTAGAGGCTATCCGATGTGCCAAAATTATAATTCCAAGCACATAAACTTTTCTTTTGGTCTTCTTAATTAGAGCTTCTGGACATTATGATTCTTACAATTTTGTAGACTGCAGTTTTCCTTATTTTTCTCTTGAACTTAGTGAATGTAGTAAACTATTGTTTGTGTTTAAGTTGAGACATTTTGGATGTGGTCTCCCTGAAGTGCAGGTGTCCCTGATCATGAAGGCTCCTTGGTGCTCTCTGAACTTAGTTGTTGTTGTTGTTTTGCAGAAGTTTTGTTACCCAAACTAGGTAACATCTAGGACTAGGACTAATACCAGCACTGATGATGTTACCTAGTTTGGGTAATAAAATGTCTGCAAGAAAATAACCAAGCTCAGGGAGCACCAAGGACCCATCATTTCAACTCCAAGCTACAAATATTCTCCTTTATTGGTCTTGATCATGCTGACATTTTATAAACAAAACAAACCAATTCTACCCCAGCTAGAATTTAATTCTGACATTCGGGGGAGCCTGTACAGTATAAACACATTGCTACCAGTAATACATTTCCTGGTAACAATGGGATTCTATAGGCTCCACTAATTTATTGGACACATTTTATATAGTGATCGTAGCCCACAAGGTATAAGTAAAGAAACAATCGCTTGTGTAATTGCTATTCTCCTTTTAAATGAGCCACCCCAATATTTTAAACTAGAATTCCATTGCTATGATTTGATTTGGTGTCATTATGAAATGAAGGGTTTAATGGCTAGCAAAGTCCAAACTTTAATTGATAATCTGCTTCCTCACTGATTGTAGATTTTTATCCTTAGAATGAGTCAACAATCCCATAAATGAAAAGAGTCATGCACCCTCCAAGGATCCAAATGTCAGAAATGTAGTATTATCACAGTTCTTGCCCTTTCTGGAAGATTATGTTCAGAAGATCATTGTAATGAATGCAATATAATGTGAAGGTCTGGAGAAATCTTATGGAAGTTTGTATTCAAATGTCACTAATATGCCATTTATTGGGAGATTATAACCAGTGGTGGGATTCAGCCGGTTTGGACCAGTCCGGGCGAACCAGTAGTCAATTGCTGGCTGGCTCCTCCCTGCCCCACCCCACACCTTCCAGGAGTCCCCACATGCCCCATTTTAGCTCTCAGGTAAGTGCAGAGAGGCCTACTAGGCCCAAAAGCGCATACCCCACACAGCCCATTTTTACTCCCAGGAGGCTGCAGGGAGGCCTCCTAGACCTAAAACGGGATGCAGGGATGCGGGGCGGCCCCCCATGGCCTCTTTTCACACCCAGGAGGCTGCAGAGGTGCACCCCTCCCCCCGCAGCCCGTTTTTGCTCCCAGAAGGCTGCAGGGAGCCTACCAGACCCAAAACAGGACACAGGGGCAGTGTGCCCCCCCCAGCCCATTTTTGCTCTCAGGGGGCAAGTACTGCAGGAGGCCGAGTGTTGCCTGTAACACCTCTTGGCCAAGCCCACCATGGCCACACCCACCCAGCCGGCCATTAGGGCAGAAAACCGGTTGTTAAATTATTTGAATCGCACCACTGATTATAACTCACCTTTCCTGTGTACTAATCCTGGTGTCAACCTCTTAGCTGCTCAGTCTCCCTAGCAAGCGAGAGACTTTAAGTGTTTCTTTAGCGAGATTTATGGAAGGCAGTGGGATAAAGTTACACAAATCTGAGCTAGTGGATTATTTTTCTCCTTTAGAATCCAATTCATCTCTCCAGGTTCCTAAGGCAAAGGCTTTCTCAGCATGTTATTCTTGGTTCAATAGTGATTTGATGAGGAATTTTTTTAACTGATAACAGAGGAATGCCCATAAGTGATGAGAATGTAAATCTCTCCATGCCGCTGAACTTACCTCACAGCCAAGGAGACAATAGAATCTTTTAAAACGCATTGAGAGAAAAATTGAAGTTTAACCCAGTTCAGGTGAAAGGGCTATTATATGGAGAAAGTACTGGCCTGGATATCATTTCTACTTATATCAGGCTGCTAATATCTATTTTGACTTTTTAAAAATAGTCATTATGTTTCAAGGAAATAAATGATCATTTCTCCTGAATAAAATGAAGCCACAACTATTGATAGCAACTGTCGAAACACATCCTTATTATTTTTTATTTTATTACTTTCTTTTCCCATATGTACAAATGCATGTTATTTCCACTCTTTGAAATTAATCAAGTTGTTGGAAATAAAGTGGTTTCCTAGCTATTCTGCACAAAAGTCTTTTTTAAAACAAGGATATGGTCACATACACACAAACACACACACACACACACACATTCCAGATGACAGCTTTAGATGTGTTTTATTTTAATCTGATTTTTTTTCTTCTTTTCCCTAATAAACCATCCAACTAAATCAAGTTTTGTGTTACTACAATTGCAAAAATAGAAATTAGATGTTATGGAACTGAGATGAATATTTTAGCATAATTAATAGAAAACATGTCTTTGTACCAACTTCAAAGTGACACAAGAAGACATTATTAGATTATCATGTGGTTACAAAACTATGCTTGTTATGTCCAACAATATGCAGTAAAACTCTATTCAGAATCAAAATCAAGAAACAGGCAAGTTTAAACTAAGCTTGCTTATCTTCTCTGACTACTTATCTTCCCAAAATCACATTACTATAGAAATAAATAAATTGACAGGTTAATATGATGTAATATATGATGCTAAGAGCCACGATGGCACAGTGGTTAGAATGCAGTACTGCAGGCTACTTCTGCTGCCAATCGGCTGCTTGCAATTTGGCAGTTCAAATCTCACCAGTTTCAAGGTTGACTCAGTCTTCCATCCTTCCGAGGTTGGTAAAATGAGGAACCAGATTGTTGGGGGCAGGGGTGACACCCAGCAGGTTCTAACAGGTTCTGGAGAACTGGTAGCTGAAATTTTGAGTAGAATTGGCAAATACCCCCACCTCTGGCTGGCCCCAGACTGAGATGGGAATGGAGATTTTGTAATGTCCTTTCTCTCCCACACCCACCAAGCCATGCCCACAGAACCGACAGAGAAAAATTTTGAATTTCACCCCTGATTGGTGTGTGTGGAATATGCTGACTCTTTAAACCAGTGGTGAAATCCAGTTTTTTTTAATTACCGGTTCTGTGGGCGTGGCTAGGTGAGTGTGGTGTGGCTTGGTGGGCGTGGCTTGGTGGGCATGGCAGGGGAAAGATATTGCAAAATCTCCATTCCCACCCCACTCTGGGGCCAGCCAGAGGTGGCATTTGCTGGTTCTCCGAACGACTCAAAATTTCTGCTACCGGTTCTCCAGAACCTGTCAGAACCTGCTGGATTTCACCTCTGTTTTAATCTGCTTTGAGAGGGCTGTGTAAAGCATTGTGAAGCTCTTTATAAGTCTATTGCTATTGCTTTTTCATTCAAGATTTCTTGTATTTGGTCAGTTACTGTAATAAAAAACGAAATGAAAAATTACCCAAAAAAATGTATTACAGCTCAGAAAGTATGAAAATGTGGACGCCAACCAAAAATATTATTTGTATGTGGATTAAAGTCACAATCATGGCAGTGCCATTTTCAGGGAGTGAGAATTGGCCTAGAGCAGGGATGTCAAACCAGGTGTTCTGTCCTCCTCACCTCCGTCCAAATGATGGCTTAATTAGCCGGCAGCAAAAGAGCCAGCATCTGCCAAGAGCCCTCGATAGCTGCCAAGATGCTGGTGAGTCACAACCTTCAGCTCTAGTCAATCCATGGATTTGCCTGATACAAAGAGACACACCAGCTCTTGCTGCCTTTTATATCCTGTGGGGTGTGGCTCCATGACTCAGCACTTCCTAGGCCTGCCCCTTCCCTGCTTCTGTTGTTCTCTTCTCTCCTGCCTACAAAACCTGGGATTGAGCCAAGCCTGATTGCTGTCAGCTGGGTCTGCAGGTGTGGCCTGGAGGGGGGGGGAAAGAGTCAGGAGAAGGAGGCCTTGTTATCTCTTTCACTTGGCCTGCTTCTGGCTCCTGGAGCTGATCCAGGGAGGCCGGTGCTTCCGAGGTAAGTCCTGATGGCCCTTCCCCCTCACTGTCCAAATCACTTTCTGGCAGCAGGCCCGGCTCCAAGGCACTTTTGGGCATGGGGCCAGGTTCAGGGATGGGAGCCACAACACCAGGGATGAAATGCTTCCGGTTTGGACCGGATTGCTTGATCCGGTAGCCATCATGGTGGGTGGTTTGGAGAACCGGTAGCAATCGCGGTGCAAGGCTCTACCCCACCCCCCACCCAGATGTTATTACTTCCTAGTTTTAATGTGTTTTGTATCCTCTGCGCATGTGCATAGGGTCCCCACACGCATGTGACGAACCGGTAAGGAAGTTAAATAGATTTCACCCCTGTGTCAAACTCACAGCCCATGGGCCAGATGCGTCAAATGCTGGTCATGCCCACCCCCAATTTAGCGAATGGGAAAAAATGACATGATAAATCATGTGACACCGCAAGTGTGACACCACTGGTCTAGAGCATTTTGCTCACAATCCTACAGTAACTGTTGGGTGTTAAACTGAATATGAGATGAGTATAATATTGTGACCTTAGCTGTGCCTGGATCCAGTGGTGGGATTCAACCAGTTCGCACCACTTCGGGAGAACCGGTTGTTAACCTTCTGAGCAGTTTGGCAAAGTGGTTGTTGAAATAAATCATTAGGGCAGAGAACTGGTTGTTAAATTACTTGAATCCCATCACTGCCTGGATCCAAATCAATGGAGTAGGAAATTGGTTGGTTGATCTTCAGGAAATCAAATAGAAAAGCAGGTAGCCTCAGTTATAGAATGTCAATCCTTTGGTACTGAGTGGGTGGAGCTTAAGGATCATAGATCAGTCTGAAGCTGGTTCAATGAAAAGTCAGCTGAGGTTACAGTCTTCTGTTTCATGAGTGAAGTTTTCAAATTAGAGATATGGGGTGCAGCTTTGCCCAAGTTACTGGAGTTGCCTTTTAGTTAACATGAAATCATTTTCTTCCATGAGGAAGGAAAAAAGGTGTCAACTCGCAAAGCACTTCATGTCTGTTCTCGAGTTGCCATGGGCAGCAAAGGGGGAGGACATTCCATGCATAACTTATTCCAAGATTGGATCTCAGATTACCAAAGGCAGTTTGTGAGGCATGGTTCTACAGCCTGCGAGAGTGCCTCGTTGGAGAATGTGATTTATGACACAGATTGAGAGGAGGGGGAAAATAGGGTCAAAGTTGAGATGTAACTTACGTGCAGCAGAGCAGACTTCACTTGAGTAGATGCTGACATGTTGCTCCTTCACCTTCACAGAGGGAGGGAGGGAGGGAGGGAGGGACGAAGGAAGGAAGGAAGGAAGGAAGGAAGGAAGGAAGGAAGGAAAGGGGATGAGGGGAAGTGGGAAAGGAAGGATGGAAGAAAGAGGTGGAGGGGAAGAGGGAGGGAGGGAGGAAAGAAGAAAGGAAGGAAGGAAAGGGGATGAGAGGAAGGGGGAAAGGAAGGATGGAAGAAAGGTAGAGGGGAAGAAGGAGGGAGGGAGGAAGGAAGAAAGGAAAAGGAATGGGGGAAGTGGGAAAGGAAGGATGGAAGAAAGAGGTGGAGGGGAAGAAGGAGGGAGGGAGGGAAGGATGGATGGAAGGAAAGAAGGAAAGAAGGCTTTTCCTCACTGATTCACAACTCCAGCTTTGGAAGAAAAAATATAAGTAAAGAGATATTTTTAAAATAAGTCTGGTGTCACCTTTTCAAACAACACATTTTTATGAAAAGACTTACATTTTTGCAAGCTACAGTTCACTTCATCAGAATAATAGCTTACTTTGTTAAAGTTGCTCCATGAATCTGATGAAGCAGCCATAGTGTAAGAAAGCATATGCCTTTTAATAAAATTTCCAAAAAGGTGCTACCAGATTCCTTCTGACTTCTGGCTACCGTCTGTGACAGATTTCTTCTCCTACAATATCTCGTAAATAAGGTGATTCACAGGTCTAAATTGACTGATGAACATATGGCTAATATAGTAAGGGAATGAGGCAACGTGATAGCCAACATTAATAATTATAGTCTTGTCTATAAAAATAATAATGACCTTAATAGCTGATCATCCAACATATCAATGTGTGTTTCAAGTCTTATATCCACCATATCACATTTTCAAATCGATGTTGTTCTTTGACCTAATTGCTGTAGAATGCACTTGCAGTGCATATTTCCAGATTTCTGACTACTAGACAGAACAAGTGCTAATCACAGTATTTTATTTATTTATTTATTTTTATTTGCATTTGCATTTATATCCCGCCCTTCTCCGAAGACTCAGGGCGGCTTACGCTATGTCAAGCAATAGTCTTCATCCATTTGTATATTATATACAAAGTCAACTTATTGCCCCCAACAATCTGGGTCCTCATTTTACCTACCTTATAAAGGATGGAAGGCTGAGTCAACCTTGGGCCTGGTGGGACTTGAACCTGCAGTAATTGCAAGCAGCTGTGTTAATAACAGACTGTCTTAGCAGTCTGAGCCACCAGTAAATCAAAGAAGGAAAAAGGAGAGACAGTATAAACAGTTTTTCAATATACTTATACAGCCTATTAAACGCTGTTTGGAGTATATTGAGAATTACTTCAGCTTATCATTTTTTAAAAAACTTCTGATGCACTGCTAAAGGAAACAGTTCAACATTAATGATTTTACTCTTTGCATAACAACTAGATGCAGGGCTCAAATCCAGCAGGTTCTGACAGGTTCTGGAGAACCATAGCAGAAAGTTTGAGTAGTTTGGAGAACCGGTAGTGGAAATTTTGGCAAATACTATGTTTGGCTGGTCCCAGATTGGGGTAGGAATGGAGGTTTTGCAATATCCTTCCTCCAGGAGTGGGGTGGGAATGGGGATGTTGCAGTATCCTTCCCCTGCCACGCCCACCAAGCCATACCACGCCCACCAAGCCACGTCCACAGAACCGGTAGTAAAAAAAATTGGATTTTACCACTGACTAGATGGATCTGTAGAGATTCTCAGTCATCCAGGTCATGGTTGTCCCAAAGGTGCTTTTTCAGGAGGCAACTGGACTTCCTTGTTTTCTTTTTCTTTTGAAAACATTTTGCTTTTCATCCAAGAAGCTTCTTCAGCTCTGACAGGAAAGTGCAGAATAGACAGATTTATATTCCGTGCTCCCAGCTATCTGCAGGGAAATTTCTTTTCAGTTACAGATCAGATCTCTCTTTAATAAGTTCCCAGCCATTTCTTCTTCTGCCTTCCGGGTGCTTTGAAGAATAAGTCGACTTCCTCTTCTCTGTAGCAGTTATCATGTCACCCCTAATTCTTCTCTTTGTTAGGGTAAACATACCTAGTTCCTTTACATCGTACTCTTTAGCCTTTGTTGCTCTTCTCTGAACTCTTTCTAGGGTTTCAACACTTTTTGGAATTGAAACCATTATTTCCAAGGATTTGACTTCTAGGCAACCTGAAATAGCCCTTCACGTTTGGTGAACTACATAATGATGATAATGTTGTTGTTGTTGTTGTTGTTGTTAGTTGCGAAGTCATGTCTGACCCATCGTGACCCCATGGACAACGTTCCTCCATCCTCTACCATCCTCTGCAGTCCATTTGAGCGCAGGCCTACTGCTGACTCCATCCAGCCACTTCATTCTCCGTCATCCCCTTCTTCTTTTGCCCTCAATCTTTCCCAGCATTAGGCTCTTCTCCAGTGAGTCCTTCCTTCTCATTAGGTGGCCAGAGTATTTGAGTTTCATTTCCAGGATCTGACCTTCTAAGGAGCAGTCAGGGTTGATCTCCTCTAGGACTGACCGGTTGGATCGCCTTGCAGTCCAAGGGACTCGCAGGAGTCTTCTCCAGCACCAGAGTTCAAATGCCTCAATTCTTTGCCGCTCAGCCTTTCTTATGGTCCAACTTTCACAGCCATACATTGCAACTGAGAAAACCATAGCCTTGACTATACACACTTTTGTTGGCAGGGTGATGTCTCTGCTTTTTAGTATGCTGTCTAGATTTGCCATAGCTTTCCTTCCCAGGAGCAAGCTATCCTTACGTTATCCCTATCCCTGTTATTCTTACATTATTCTTGAGGATTCTGATTTCTGAGGATTCTGTGGACCAGGTCTCTCCCCATCTTCTGATCATGCACTACTTCCTTGAGCTGTTGTATGCTCAGGCTGGCATCAGGATTGATGGTATCCAGCCACTGTTTTTTTTTTTTTGGGGGGGGGCAGCTTGGTTTCCTTTTAGGTGATCTACATAAAGCCTTGTGTAACAGCTGCAACATTGTGTAACATTGGTACCTTGGAGAACATATTTTAATTTGTACCAAGATGACGCTGATTAAACCTGTCTTAAATTTTAGGAATTTGGGAAAACGTTTTTATGAAGTTATTTTTTTCTTTTTCCTGAGTCGTATCCTCTTTTTATTGTAATACATTGCTGTGACAATCAATTTTTAAATAAATCAAAATTATTTTAAATTCTCTTTGGGTAGGATAATATTGTTCTGCTATTTTATTATTTGTTCTTTTTTGTATTTCATGCTTGGGAGGAGGGGGAGGGGGAAGAGGAGGAGGAGGAGGAGGAGGAGGAGGAGGAGGAGGAGGAGGAGGAGAAGAAGAAGAAGAAGAAGAAGAAGAAGAAGAAGAAGAAGAAGAAGAAGAAGAAGAAGAAGAAGAAGAAGAAGAAGAAGAAGAAGAAGAAGAAGAAGAAGAATATTGCTAAATATTGTGGGGGGGTGGGAGAGAAGGAGGAAGAGAAGGAGGAAGAGAGACGGAGTAGGAGTAGGAATCACCTTCCACCAAAAAGAATGAGAATTTTTGCTCCTATTAATTTATATTCCATTCAGGGATGTACCTACTGAATAAATAGAATCTTCTCTTATCTATAGTTCTCATCCCTTCAGATTCAATTTTTTGGGATGCTTGTTTTCTAACATGCCAAACCTCTCCATCCTTCATTAGCAGGGGACTACTCATTCTGTTCATGACAATATGTTAGCATGATCACAAGAGTGTCCTTTCTACATGGCGCACTTTGGTTGTTAAAATGATGGGCCCAGGAGATTCGTTTAGCTCTCCCTCTCAGCCTTGCAGGTTTCAAGCCAGAAAGAGAAATAATTGATTTTTCTCACTTTCTCATTTTTTGACTAAGCCTTTCCTACTGCCTCAAATTGTACTTCTTGCAGTTTCGGGGGAAAAAAATATATCTCTGGTTCCTGTGCATCTTTTTCACACTGTCAAACCAACCAACAATGACATTTTTCCAAGAGTATGACTGTCCACCATCCAAGTTCATCACTGCCATAAATTAGTCATCACACTCCTACCTTAACAAACAAGATGTATCCAATTATCAGTGAGTTCCCCCTCCTCCTCCTCTTCCACATCCTCCTCTTCCTACTCCTTCTCCTTCTCTTCTTCTTCCTCCTCCTTCTCCTTCTTCTTCCTCCTCCTTCTCCTCTTCCTCCTCTTCCTCCTCTTTCTCCTCTTCCTCCTCCTCTTCCTCCTCCTCCTTCTCTTTCTCCTCCTTCTCCTCCTCCTCTTCTTCCTCCTCTTCCTCTTCCTCTTCCTCTTCTTCCTCCTCCTCCTCTTTCTCCTCTTCCTCCTCTTCTTCTTCCTCCTCCTCTTCTTCTTCATCCTCCTCCTCCTCCTCCTTCTCTTCTTCCTTCTCTTCCTTCTCCTCCTCTTTTTATCCCTCCTCCTCTTATTCCTCTTCTTCCTCCTCCTCCTCTTTTTCTTCCTCCTCCTCCTCCTCCTCCTCCTCTTTTTCTTCCTCCTCCTCCTCCTCCTCCTCCTCCTCTAACTATACTCTGATTCATAATTAATCTTGGAATTACAAATATGATAAATTCAGAAAATGTATAGAGAACAAATCGGTCTTCCACATCCCCTTTAATCACAGTCGCAGACTTATTGTGTGGTTGGGTTTTAAATCTTTCAGAAGTTTACCAGTTATATTGTCGCAGTTTCCTTCTTCCTCAGCACCCCCCCCCAAATATAATTCATTTTATGAAATGGTTGGCTGTCTCCAACAATTCATTCTGAGTCAGAAAGGAAAGAGGTGAAATTGTTTTGATAAATAAATCATGAAGTAAGAAGTACATATGGTTTATGTCAGTTTCTACCTTCCTCGCTTTTGGTTTAAAACCATCAGGGGACACTGGGAAGTTGTCTTAGATTAAAGAAGATTCTTTGTGTTTGTTAATGTGTCATGTAAACTATATACAAAGAAACTCACTTGGAAGAGTTGTTTTTCATTATCTTGGCTGGAGGAGAATAGAGGCTGTCATCAATTACATGCCCAAAGCAGAAAACAATAAAGGATAACAAGAACAGGTATGTTCAGAACCCAGCATCAAAATCAAAGATAAATACATCTTCATTTAAGTGCATTTCAGATTCTTCATATTATGCACCAGAGGTATCTTAAGAATATCTGAAAAGAAAGCTAGATTTCTTCTGCCAGGTTGTAATAATAGTGCTGGAAGACTGATTTTGGTGTCACTGATTCTTCAGAACTTCATGATCTGCTTGCTGACCAAAAGGAGGACAGTGAGATGTAAGTAGAAAGTTAAATGTGCCCTCTTTATCTTTCCCTCTGTCAGCTGTGAATTTGCTCATTCCATTTAGGTGTTTGTCCCTGGACAGACAACTATGGAACTTCTTCTTGAACTTTCTTCCTGGTCATCTTTCTTACCAACAACTTCTAGAGTTTGCCTATCCTTTCTGTGCATTGATTTAATAAACATTTATTTCCATTAAAGTTGCAATTTCACTAATCCCTGCTGTCAAAAATGCTCTCTTTCCTTCTGACTCTTCCTTCCTTCCTTCCTTCCTTCCTTCCTTCCCTCCTTCCTTCCTTCCTTCCTTCCTTCCTTCCTTCCTTCCTTCCTTCCTTCCGTCCGTCAGGGTCCCAAGTAATATACCCATAGTAAACAAAAGTCCAAGGCAGATAGATTCCTCAAAGAATAGTTTTATTGGTTATATCATATTGGCACAGTTCTGGTGAAAACCGACTCTGAAAGCTCCCGCAGATTTCACCTAATTAAAAGTAAACATTTTTTTCCCTTTCCCCAAATAATCAGTCACATGGTCCAATCAAGGTGCTGTCTTGTTGCCTGGTAATGTCACTCCTCCTCTCTCCGACCAGGTATGAGAATGTCCTTGGTTCCCAGGAGAAAATATTTTGTTTTGGCCACAAAACCCCAGCTATCTTTATTCCCCCATCCCTATTCCTCAGCTCCAGTGTGGCAACATTGAAGCATCAAAATGGCTTCCTTCCTTCCTTCCTTCCTTCCTTCCTTCCTTCCTTCCTTCCTTCCTTCCTTCCTTTTCTCTCTCCCTCCCTCACACACACACATATACAAATGTTTCGCCTCCAACAAATACAGTAGGTGGCATCTCTGTACTTTAGGAGACAGCTGCATAGATAGTTAATCCTCTTAGTTTATCCCCTTAATAGATAGGAAGTCAATTTCTTTGAAGACAGATTCCTTTACTACCTGCAAAGGCAGATGGTCCTACCTCAGCCTTCAACAATACACCCCAATTATCCTCTCACATTAGATGATGTTGTGAAACTATCAGGAGGCTGCAGATACCTAAGTGGGCCATTGCTTTGAATTTTCAACATCTGGCCCTTTATTCCCTACCCGAAAAAATGTGTGTCATGGAAGAAGCCATGGAATAAGCTGTGATCTGGTTCAGCTCTCAAAGCATTTTTGGATACTCACCTTGCTTGTAATGAAAATAATAAAGGGAATTTCTGAAGCGCATTTCAAGAGTTGCTAAAAAGTCAGGTTATGTTATGGGCTTAACGTTATAAATGTAAACTAGAAAGATGGTTCAAGTTTTGTTTTTATCTGCAGAAGCAAGGGCTTTACACACTGCACTAACCTCACCCCCCACCTTCATCCATAGTTCCTGTTGTGGCCAGTGGAGCTGGTAGCAGACTGGGACGATGAGGAAGTTGGCGAAGAACTTGGGCCAGTTCTGGAGCCTCTGATGGATGCTCAGCATCGAACACAGAGATAGAGCCAGGACCATCCGGCATTTCCCAGCCAGAGAGGCAGCTGCCTTTGGAGTCAGAGATGAGTGAGGAGGGGGAACAGCTGGGCCCTGTTCCAAATGCATGTATCCGCAGAGCAGATAGGAGAGGTGAACAACGGAGGACAATGAGACAGCTTGGGAAGCAAAACAAACCTGGACACTGACTGGCTGGCCCCTCCCTGGCTGGGGAATAAATAGGAGGAAAGGGGAATGGTTTGGTTGTCACAGACAACCGTTTGCATTTCTGGAAAGTTTGCTCCTTGTGTGTTTCCTGAGACAAAGGTTGCCTTGCCAGAACTGAGGTTTGTCTTCTTTCTCCGTTTGCACTGACTTAATTTGCAGCCTCCCAGCTGGCAGTTCACAGCCTTGCATTTATCATAACAAGCTGATAAGGACTATTGCTTCGGTTAATTTCTTGCAGGACTATTTTATTTTATTTTATTTTATTTTATTTTATTTTATTTTATTTTATTTTATTTTATTTTATTTTATTTTATTTTATTTTATTTTATTTTATTTTATTTTATTTTATTTATTTAGTCACAACAGTATATATAAGCATAAGCATTAAAGTAACTATATAATATATAAGCATATCTATATAAGCATAAGCATGCAATAACTATATTGATTGGATATAATGAAAGAAAACAATAGGACAGGAACGGTAGGCACGTTTGTGCTCTTATGCACGTTCCTTACGGACCTCTTAGGAAAGGGGTGAGGTCAATAGTAGACAGTCTTTGGTTAAAGCTTTGGGGATTTTGAGAAGAGACCACAGAGTCTGGTAGTGCATTCCAGGCATTAACAACTCTGTTACAGAAGTCATATTTTTTGCAATCAAGATTGAAGTGGTTAACATTAAGTTTAAATCTATTGTTTGCTCTTGTATTGTTGTGATTGAAGCTGAAGTAGTCTTTAACAGGAAGGACATTGCAATAGATGATTCTATGAGTTAAACACAGGTCCTGCCGAAGGCGGCAGAGTTTTAAGTTTTCTAAACTCAGGATTTCTTGCCTGGACTTTCTGTTGGTGAATGCAGTTAATTCCCAATGTGTAAATAAAGAGGGTTTTTTCTTTGCAGGGAGTCTGTTTCTTGCTTCTGTGAAGTCCGGGTCAGAACAGTTCCATATGGCATCTCAAGATGTCAGCATTCAACTGTGTTCATAAATAGCGATTCAGTTTTATCTTGGGGACCATTAATAAGTCCCTCCCCCCGATTCATCACAAGGGAATAAAATGCGATAATCTGCAAAGTAGGTACAAAAGAGATCTTCTGATCTTGGTACAATAGTTAAGAAATTCTCAGACCATTATTTTTAATCCGTGGCAGGTGGATATCCTTCATTTTGAAAGGTATGAACTGAATATCGCCGTTGCAGAAAGTCACTTTTTAAGTAACTGCAATATTTTGCAAACTTCCAATTCTCGTAAGCCGCAAGCAGAAATATAAAATAAAATTAAAAGGCTCTGAAAGGTGGCATGAAAAACAAATTGATATATTCTTGCTTACATACATCAAGTGATAATAACAATATTATCTATTACTGAATTGTACCTGAGGAAGAGGGACGCAGTGGCCCAGTGACTAAGATGCTGAGCTTGTCAATCAAAAGGTCAACAGTGCAGTGGTTCGAATCCCTAGTGCCACATAATGGGGTGAGCTCCCATTACTTGTCCTGGCTTCTGCCAACCTAGCAGTTCGAAAGCATGTAAAAAAGTGCAAGTAGGAAAATAGGGACCACCTTTGGTGGGAAGTGTCGTGTCCCACTACTCCTCTGACAGCCGGGTCTGAGAAGTCTGTATCAAGCGTGGCCACAAAGCCTCTGCAGCTTTGCCAAATTCCTGTCAGAGTTCTCAGGGCAGGCAGGAATCCAAGGTGTGACTTCAGCAACCAGATGAGACTTTGCCTGACTCAAGGAATGCCAAAAAGCAGATCCTTTATATAGGCCATGGGGTGTGGCTCCATGACTCAGCACTTACCCAGGCCTGCACCTCCCTTCCTTTTGCTGACGTCGCCTCTCCATTCTCCGGAAGCGGGGATCTGTCCACGTTTTGTCCCCCTGCTCAGCTGCCGGCAATTCTAGCTCGTGGCTGGCTTCTTGCTCACATGCTGTAGGAAGGAGGTTTATTTGCTCAGTCTGTCTGGGCATGGTGCCAGGGCTGGGGGTTGGAGGCATGCCAGGCCATTCTTCTTCACTATCAGTCTCTGGCTCAGATAACAGGAGATGGGAGGGGCCCGGCTGCAGAGAGGGGGGCGGGCGAGGCACAACAGACGGTAACACATTCCGTACACTTTTGGCCTTTAGTCCTGCCAGCCACATGACCACAGAGACGTCTTCGAACAGCGCTGGCCCTTCAGCTTTGAAAGGGAGATGAGCACTGTCCCCTAGAGTCAGGAACGACTAGCACATATATGCAAGGGGAACCTATATCTTTATGTACTGAATATCACCATTGCAGAAAGTCACTTTTTAAATAACTGCGGTATTTAAACTTCCCAATTCTTCTCATAAGCCGCAAAAGGAGAAACGTAAAATAAAATTAAAAGGCTCTGAAAGTTGGCATGAAAAACAGACAGATTGGTATATCCTCGCTTATATATATCAAGTGATAATAACAGTATTATTTATTACTGAACTGTACCCCTAGGAAAGAATGAAGGAAAGAAGTCAGAAGTTTTCATAACTTCATTTTTTTCTTTTGTAAAAGTGAAAAGTGATTGCTGATTTTGATGAATGACCCTTCTGTAATCTCTGTGTCTTTAAATTAAATTGTTGTTGTTGTTGTTGTTTTTGAAATATGAAATTAGAACAACATAACAGAATCAGGGCTATTGTTCCCCTGTTAGAAAGAAGATCTGAAAACCACGCATCTCTCAAGTAATTACTACTTGATAGAAAAAAATATGAAGGAAAAATAAGATAAATTATGTTATCTTGCATCTGATCTAATGGCTAACCAAACAGGAAGTACTGAATCACAATATTGGGTTAAAATTTATTCCAAGAAATCCACTGCTTTGGATGAAGGCTTGAAAAGCTTTAAAATCGCCTCCATGTTTGTTGAAGTTATTATGGTATTTTTGGGAAAGAGAAAAGATTATTGAGAAGGAAATGCTTATTACTTTCTTCAATCCAGAATGTCCCAAAAGTGTTTGTCCCCCAAAAAAGGCAACTGAACTTCCTTTGTTTTTGCTTGAAGAGGTTTTTGCTTTTCATCCAAGAAGCTTCTTCAGTTCTGAATTGTGAGAAATGGAATTATGCCTGGAATTATTCCTGTAAAGGACATAGCTGAAGTAATGCCATATTGTACTCCTATAACCTTGATTAACCTGTACTACGTTAGCGGTGTATGTAATATCTGTTCTATGGAAATATACCGGACAAATATGTTTTGTACCTTTTAATCAGGACACACTAATTTAAGCAAAAGCATTGTTCTTGTAAATGGGATTTCTCATAAAAGAGATATCATTAAGAGGGTTACCTGAAAATGAGACTTCATTATGGAAGTATGGAAGTTAGGGGACTTTCCAGAGGAAGAAGACACAGCTGAATAAGCCAAAACTGTTATATAATGTATGAAAAACAATGATGGGTGGAGGCACTGTAATTGCCCTGTTGCGTGTCTGAAAAGGGCCTCTGGTGGCTCAACGGACTAAGTCTGTCTGTTATTAACACAGCTGCTTGCAATTAGTGAAAGTTCAAGTCCCACCAGGCCCAAGGTTGACTCAGCCTTCCATCCTTTATAAGGTAGGTAAAATGAGGACCCAGATTGTTGGGGGGGCAATAAGTTTGTAATGTAATGTTTTAATTTCTAAGTTGACTTTGTATATAATATACAAATGGATGAAAATTATTGCTTAACATATTGTAAGCTGCCCTGAGTCTTCGGAGAAGGGCGGGATATAAATTCAAATTATATATAAATATTTAAACCATGTATTTGGAGTTGTCGGACGTTTTCTCTCTTGCGGAGAACCCTTTTGCAAAAGTTTTTAATATATGTATCTTTCGAGGTATATATATTTATATTTTTATGTATGTCTTTTTTCAATACATTTGAATAGAAGAATAGAATAGAATTTTTTATTGGCCAAGTGTGATTGGACACACAAGGAATTTGTCTTGGTGCATATGCTCTCAGGGTACATAAAAGAAAAGATACGTTCATCAAGGTACAACATTTATTTTTATTTATTTATTTATTATTTAAATTTTTATACCGCCCTTCTACCGAAGGACTCAGGGCGGTTCACAGCCAGATAAAATAAACAATAATATTACAATATAAATACTATTAAAATACAATTAAAAAACTTATTCAATTGGCCGAGATTAAAAATTTAGAATAAATGATAAAAACCCATTAAAAAACCCATAAATTTAAAAACTAATCCAGTCCTGCACAGATGAATAAGTGTGTTTTAAGCTCGCGACGGAAGGTTCGGAGGTCCGGAAGTCCTGGGGGGAGTTCGTTCCAGAGGGCGGGAGCCCCCACAGAGAAGGCCCTTCCCCTGGGTGTCGCCAGACGACACTGTCTCGCTGATGGCACCCTGAGGAGTCCCTCTCTGTGAGAGCGCATGGGTCGGTGAGAGGTATTCGGTAGCAGTAGGCGGTCCCGTAAATAGCCCGGCCCTATGCCATGGAGCGCTTTGAAGACGTTCACCAAAACCTTGAAGCGCACCCGGAAGGCCACAGGTAGCCAGTGCAGTCTGCGCAGGATAGGTGTCACACGGGAGCCACGAGGGGCTCCCTCTATCACCCGCGCAGCCGCATTCTGGACTAACTGAAGCCTCCGGATGCCCCTCAAGGGGAGCCCCATGTAGAGAGCATTGCAGTAATCCAGGCGAGACGTCACGAGGGCGTGAGTGACTGTGCACAAGAAAGGGGCGCAACTGGCGCACCAGGCGAACCTGGTGGAAAGCTCTCAACACAATTGATGATCAATATATCAATATAAATCATAAGGATTGCCAGCAACAAAGTTACAGGCATACAGTCATAAGTGGAAAGAGATTGGTGATGGGAACGATAGTATAGTAGATAGTAGTGCAGATTTAGTAACTAGTTTGACAGTGTTGAGGGAATTATTTGTTTAGCAGAGTGATGGCCTTCGGGGAAAAACTGTTCTTGCGTCTAGTTGTTCTGTTGTGCAGTGCTCTATAGAGTCGTTTTGAGGGTAGGAGTTGAAACAGTTTATGTCCAGGATGCGAGGGATCTGAAAATATTTTCACAGCCCTCTTCTTGATTCGTGCAGTATACAGGTCCTCAATGGAAGGCAGGTTGGTAGCAATTATTTTTTCTGCAGTTCTAATTATCCTCTGAAGTCTGTGTCTTTCTTGTTGGGTTGCAGAACCGAACCAGACAGTTATAGAGGTGCAAATGACAGACTCAATAATTCCTCTGTAGAACTGAATCAGCAGCTCCTTGGGCAGTTTGAGTTTACTGAGTTGGCGCAGAAAGAACATTCTTTGTTGTCCTTTTTTGATGATGTTTTTGATGTTAGCTGTCCATTTTAGATCTTGCGATATGATAGAACCTAGAAATTTAAAGGTTTCTACTGTTGATACTGTTGTACACTTGTTCATGGTTTTCATTTTTTTTATGGGATTTATATTTAGTCTGTTTCTGACATGAATGAATGGAGGAGAATGGAAGGATTTATGTTCCTTGCAAGCATCTGGTTGTTACCCCACTTAAACATCACCTATCACTTGTTTACTACACAGTCCTTTCAGCAATTCCAGGAAGGTTCTACACCCATTTGCACTGTCCAGGTGGCCCTAAAGCCACTGATAAACCTTCAAGTGGCCTCAGAGAGAGTGCTAAAAGCCAGTTGACTGCAAGGAATATACTGTATTTTTCAGACTATAAGACACACTTTTTTGTCTCCCAAAAGGGGATGAAAATGTCTGTGCATTTTATAGACCAAATAATGCCGAAGCCCCACCCACCCACCAGCCTTTTTTTAGCGCCTGCACACCCTGTTTTGGGGGCTTCTTTTGACTCGTATTTGGGGATTTTTTCAGCCCATTTTTACAGCCCATTCTTGAGGCTTTTTTCAGCCTGTTTTTGAGACTTTTTTCGGCTCATTTTCAAGGCTTTTTTTGGCTCATTTTTTCAGAAAAAAACAGGCCCCCCCAAAAAAAGCCTCAAAAATGGGCTGAAGAAAGCCTCAGAAACGGGCTGAAAAAAGGCCTGAAAATGGGCCAAAAAAAAAAAAAAAAGGCTGGAAAAAGGCTGAAAATGAGACATGAGACAAAATTTTGTTGTTTTTTTCCTCTTCTGAATTTAGGTGGATCTTATAGTCAGGTGTGTCTTATAGTCCAAAGAAATATGGTAAATCCATCCATTCTATGCCATTCATTCAGAAATGAAGAGGCGCCTTGGATGAGAAGCAAAACATCTTCAAGCAAAAACAAAGAAAATCCAGTTGCCTTTTGAAAAGGCCCCTTTGGGACAATCATGACCTGGGTGACTGAGAATCTCCACGGACATTCAGTCCAGAATGGTATTCCATTGAGAGAAGCTATGTCCCAGAAGAATTTAAAAAACACTGGCGAAGAAATATAATATATTATATTAATCTCCAGTCTGATTCTGGGTAGAAATAAAATCCAAAGGTTTGTTATTGGGACTTAACAGAATTATGTATGTTTTATATATGACAGTATATTCATGAACTGGAATAAACATAGCAACAGATCAGCCAGTGAGGGCTGTTTGGTAACTGAAACATAGTATTTGTTGTATGGGGCCATAAGAGAGAGTTTGGAGTCTGGGCATGGCTTAACTGTTCTGTATATAAGCTTGAGGGGACTAGCTTCTCTCGGCTCCATTTTGCCTTCTCCATATTTCTGCTCCCATTTGCTTGCCTCCTTTTGTTGGCCTCCATTTTGTGCTGTGCTTGTACTTGCTATTTCTCTTCTCTACAACGTGGAAAAACCTACAAGGGTATTGTATGCATGCCTTATGTGTTGTTATGTATATAAAGAAGTTTTGAATCCCGCTGAATTGTCTGATTGTGTGTGCTGCAACAAACTCTGACAATATACTCTTCTAAACCAACTCTCTCCCTCTGTCTTTTCAGGCACATGTGCCTGAATTCACACACATACACATACACATACACACAAGTCATTTTATTTATTTTTTCCTCCACTGTTACTTGGCAATAATAAATAGCAGCATCCTAATGACCATGAACCACTCTGGCTACTGCACTGCAGAGCGCATTCGTTCCGTAACAAATGTTGTATGACTTTCTGTAATGCAGTTTAACACAGCATGAGAGCTCCTTGAGCTTGGTGCCAAACCAATTTGATCAGTGCAGCTCCCTAGAAACTTGACCTTGTAAAAGGGCTGGGGGGAGGGGTGGGGAAAGAAACTTTATCTCAGTGAAAAGAAAATAACATGTCCTATGGCCGAGAGGGTTTTTTTGTGCGTGAGCTAATGGCAGAAAGCTGAAATGAAGGATCAAGTAAGCAAGCAAACACTCCTGATTGGAAATTAATTAGTGCTCTTCGCTGCCCATGTTTCAAATGCCAAGCTTAGAGGGTCCTAGAAAACAGTCTTGTCTTGGGGAGCTCTCTCTTGAACAATGGGATGTTCAGAAGAAAATTGTTTTTAGGGCATTGCTTAAAAACAAGGCCTTTCTTTCCTATCTTCTCCTTCTATAAGAGTGAGTCAGCATTGTAAATAAAGTTCCTTCCCCCGCACCTCCCCCTTGCCATCACTTTGCTAAACACATCATTCCCACAGCACTGTCTTAGTCCTACAGATATTTACCCATGTAGGCTCTGCTGATATTATCCTTCTCATCTTTTCTCATCTTCTCAACTTTCCTACTGTCTTCTCTTATTGGTATCTTATGACTTATGACTTGTTTTTTTTTTTTATTGAAAAAGTTTTTACAAAAAAAAAGCTTTCTCCACCCCCTTTCCTCCCACCCTCCTTCTACACCCCTCCCCTCCCTTCAAGCCCCCCCCTCTTCCCCCCCCCCCAACCTCCTGGAACAAACACAAGGTATAGTTTAAAAATAAAACAAACATATGCTAAAAATTTTCCCTCCTAACTCAGTTCTACTCCTGCAATTCTCGTCAAATCCTAACCTCCCCCATAGCAATCAGAAATAATGCATCCTAATCATTCAAAGGCAGTCTGATATCTCTTAGTCTGATATCTGTTTTGGATATAGTCAATCCATTTTTTCCATTCATTTAAGTATCTTTCTCAGCCTTCTTGAAAGACAATACACAAGAAAGACTTATGACTTGTTTTTATCTCATGATTAATGATTGTAGCCAGTGGTGGGGTTCAGCCGGTTCTGCCCGGTTCGGAAGAACCGGTAGTGGTGACTGCAGGAGGCTCCACCCACCCGCCTGGACATAATGCCTGAGCAAAGTGCCAAAACTCACTGATCTAAGTGCCAAAGCCCACTGTAACTACATCGCAAAAGAGGCCTTAAGAGTTGTAAACCCAATCTTGTATAGCTTCTTCTCCAAAAACACTACACTACTAACCAGAGCATATAAAACATTTGGTAGGCCAATTCTTGAATACAGCTCGACTGTTTGGAACCCATACCACATTTCTGACATCAATACAATTGAACGTGTCCAGAAATATTTTACAAGAAGAGTTCTCCACTCCTCTGAATACAACAAAATACCTTATGCAACCAGACTTGAAATCCTGAGTTTAGAAAATTTAGAACTACGCCGCCTTCGACATGACCTGACTTTAACTCATAGAATCATCTATTACAAAGTCCTTTCTGTTGAAGACTACTTCAGCTTCAATTGCAACAATACACGAGCACACAATAGATTTAAGCTTAATGTTAACCGCTCCAATCTTGATTGCAGAAAATATGACTTCAGTAATAGAATTGTTAATGCTTGGAATACACTACCTGTCTCTGTGGTCTCTTCCCAAAATCCCAAAAGCTTTAACCAAAAACTATCTACCATTGACCTCACCCCATTCCTAAGAGGTCTGTAAGGGGCATGCATAAGAGCACAAGCGTGCCTACTGTTCCTGTCCTATTGTTTCCTTTCGTTATATCCAATTAATATAGTTATTACATACTCATACTCATATATATGCATATATATTGTATAGTTATTTCATACTTATGCTTATATATACTATGTGACAAAATAAATAAATAAAAAAACAAAAAAAAAACAGAGCATGTGTGGAAAGCCATGCATGTGTGCAGATGAGGCATGTGTGAGCAACGCGTGTGCATGTGCTCACTTTTGTGAACCGGTAGGGAAGGTAAGCGAATCCCATCTCTGATTGTAGCAATGATTTATGATCTATGGCCTATCGCTTTGTTGTTTGTATGTACACTGAGAGCTTATGGACCGGAGATAAATTCCTTGTGTGTCCAATCACACTTGGCCAATAAAGTATTCTTAAATTCTCTCTCTCAATTCTCAAAATAAACAGTCATATCTGGACTGCATAAATGCATAGTCACTAGATCGGGGTCCCCAAACTCCAGTCTGTGGAACCACACCGGTCCGTGGCATGAAATCAGACTGCAAACAAATGAAGCCCCATCCCTGGGATGCAGGAAGCACGTGAAACCACGCCGCCTCCGGTCCATGGAAAAACTTCTCTCTATGGAATCGGTCCCTGGTGCCCAAACGGTCGGGGGACAACTGCCTTAGATAGCATCAAAGTATCACAAAAACTCTAACCCTTTGCTGTCCCTTAAGAGTCATCTGGATTTTGCATCTAAAGTATGCTATAAATGAACGAATGAATCTAGAAATTAGGTTTGTGTGCCAAATAAAATGGAATGAGTGAATTCTGGGCCATTATTTTATTGCTATTCATGTTAAACAGCATAACAATATTCCTAGATTGCGCCAAGGGCAACTTAATGGAGCTAGCAGAGTGTTTTCTATCCAGATGCCCAATGTGGAGTTTTGTTCAGCAGATACATTTCTCACAAAGAGAGAAATATTTGCCTCTACCTAGCATCGAACTCACAGCCTCCTGACTGTGAGGCGAGAGCTCCACCTCTAGGCCACTGCACCACTCCTACTCACTTAAGTGCAATGGTTAAACTTATTTCTGAGCAGGCAGGCACATGATAGTTCTATAAACTAATAACCGCCATCCTTTTCTGTATATACATGAATTGGTGAGCTACCTATCTTTTAACCTGAGTGTTTATGTTGTTGTTGTTGTTTAAAAAAAAAAAATAGAAAAATAGAATAGAAAATTCAGGTTGATGTATCTTGTCTCTGCAGTTAAGCAAGAGTTATTTTAAAACAAATGCAGAGTTTGCTTATTTGCTGCAGTCATAAATAACGTTATAACGCTTGTAAGTCCGAGATATAACATAAAGCGTGCTTATGTTCATTTCAATATGAAGGGGAAAACCTGTGAAATGGAAAGCTGATAATTGCACACAGAGAGAAGAAGATATGCTGTCTCTGGTTAGCAACAGTCCAAGTTAAACCCAGTGAGCTGTAATTCATTCAACCTATGGCATCGCCTCTGGCAAATGGCCCACAGCTGTAAATGTAGCAAGTAGCTGAAGGTTATTTAGTGGTGTATATTTTAAGAAGAGTCCCAGGGGATCACACAGTATATGAAGCAATAAATGTCACCCATAGATCTGATAAGTAAACCGTCTTGCTCAGCCCGCCACAAACTGCTTCCAATGATTCTTGTGTTTAATATCAGAAAATGATGTCTATTGATCCACCCATCTGTCCGTCCGTCCATCCGTCCATCCATCCAGGGAAGAATCTTTGAACTATTTAGGAAATATTTGGATCAAAGACTATGAAATCTGTTTGCCGTATGGAATTTGAGAAAAAAATAATAATAATAGAAAATCAGAGGAAAGAGAGAAACAAAAAATGGCATTTGTTTATCGTTTCTTTGTAAGGTATAATGATATACATGACTGATTGTGTTAAATGGGTCTCTGTACATTGGGGGTTGTTGAGATTTTGGCAAGCCCAGGCATTGTTTCACAATGTCAGGCAGACATGTCAGTCCTGGTGGATTTTCAGAAAGCAAGTCCGTGTTAGAGAATAGAATAGAATAGAATAGAATAGAATAGAATAGAATAGAATAGAATAGAATAGAATAGAATAGAATAGACAGAGTTGGAAGGGACCTTGGAGGTCTTCTAGTCCAACCCCCTGCTTAGGCAGCAAACCCTACAAAACTTCAGACAAATGATTATCCTACATCAGGAGGTTCGGGATGACCCGTTGCAGGGGCGGGCCGTAGGCTTTTAGTAAGTATCTGCACAATAAAATCGCTCAGCTTCGGGACGGACTGGACCAAAATTGGGTAGATCCAGGCGAGATGGCGGAGACAAGTCTTGTGGAGAACATCTGGGTTGAGTTTGATACTGTGGCTCCTGAGGATGTGGACAGGTTGCTGGGAAGGCTGAATGCCACCACATGTTTATTGGACCCGTGTCCCTCCTGGTTGGTACTGGCCACACAGGAGGTTACACGAGGCTGGCTCCAGGGGATTATTAATGCTTCTTTGATGGAGGGTGTTGTTCCTACCGCCTTGAAAGAGGCGGTGGTGAGGCCCCTCCTCAAGAAGCCTTCCCTGGACACAGCTGTTTTGGGAAACTATCGTCCCATCTCCAACCTTTGCTTCGTTGCGAAGGTTGTTGAGAGTGTGGTGGCACGTCAGTTACCCCAGTACCTGGATGAAACAGTCTATCTAGACCCAGGCTTTTGGGCTGGGTATAGCACAGAGACAGCTTTGGTCGCGTTGGTTGATGACCTCTGGAGGGCTCGGGACAGAGATTATTCCTCTGCCCTGGTCCTTTTAGATCTCTCAGCGGCTTTTGATACCATCGACCATGGTATCCTGCTGAGCCAGCTGGGGAGTTTGGGAGTGGGAGGCACCGTTTTTCGGTGGTTCTCCTCCTATCTCTCCGACCGGACGCAGACGGTGTTGGCAGGGGGGCAGAGATCAACCGCGAGGCACCTCATGTGTGGGGTGCTGCAGGGGTCGATTCTCTTGCCCCTCCTGTTCAACATCTACATGAAGCTGCTGGGTGAGGTCATCAGTGGTTTTGGGGTGAGTTACCAACTGTACGCTGATGATACTCAGCTGTACATTTCCACCCCAGACCACCCCAATGAAGCTGTCGAAGTACTGTCCCGGTGTCTGGAGGCCATGCGGGTCTGGATGGGGAAAAACAGGCTCAAGCTCAGCCCCTCCAAGACGGAGTGGCTGTGGATGCCGGCATCCCGGTACAGCCAGCTGCAGCTGCGGCTGACTGTTGGGGGCGAGTTATTGGCCCCGATGGAAAGGATGCGCAACTTGGGCGTTCTCCTGGATGGGCGGCTGTCCTTTGAGGATCACCTGACGGCCATCTCCGGGAAAGCTTTTTATCAGGTACGCCTGATTTGCCAGTTGCGCCCCTTTCTAGACCGGGATTCCCTATGCACGGTCACTCATGCCCTCATCACTTCTCGCCTGAACTACTGCAATGCTCTCTACATGGGGCTCCCCTTGAAGAGCACCCGGAGGCTTCAGTTGGTCCAGAATGCAGCTGCGTGGGTGATAGCGGGAGCCACTCGTGGCTCCCATATAACACCTATCCTGCGCAGGCTGCACTGGCTGCCTGAGGTCTTCTGGGTGCACTTCAAGGTGCTGGTTACCACCTTTAAAGCGCTCCATGGCTTAGGACCGGAGTATTTAAGGGATCGCCTTCTGCCACCATTTGCCTCCCACCGACCTGTGCACTCCCACAGAGAGGGTCTCCTCAGGGTGACGTCTGCCAAACAATGTCGGCTGGCGGCCCCCAGGGGGAGGGTCTTCTCTGTGGGGGCTCCTATCCTCTGGAACGAGCTTCCCCCAGGACTTTGTCAACTCCCTGATCTCCGGACCTTCCGCCGCGAGCTGAAGACTTATCTTTTCTTCCGCGCTGGACTGGCATAGAATTAGTCTTATTATTTGTATTTTAAATTGGGGTTTTATGGTTTTATTTTAATTATGGGCCAAATTTAATAAGTTTTTTATCATTGTTTTTATTGTATTGTACCTATTTATTGTTGATTTTACTTGGCTGTGAACCGCCCTGAGTCCTTCGGGAGAAGGGCGGTATACAAATTAAATAATAATAAAAATAATAATTATTATTATTATTATTATTATTATTATTATTATTATTATTATTATTATTATCCAATCTCTTCTTAAAAACTTTCAGTGTTGGAGCATTCGCAACTTCTAGAGGCAAGTTGTTCTACTGATTAATTGTTCTAACTGTCAGGAATTCTAAGCTGCTTCTCTCCTTGATTATTTTCCACCTATTGATTCTTGTCCTGTGTTCAGATGCTTTGGAGGATAGCTTGGCTCCCTCTTCTTTGTGGCAACCAATATTGGAACACTGCTATCATGTCACCCCAGTCCTTCTTTTCATCAGACTAGACATACCCAGTTCCAGCAACTGTTCTTTGCATGTTTTAGCCTCCAGTCCCCTAATCATCTTTGTTGCTCTTCTCTGCACTCATTCTAGAGTCTCAACATCTTTTTTACATCATGGCAATCAAAACTGGACCCAGTATTCCAAGAGTGGCCTTACTAAGGCATTATAAAGTGGTATTAATACTTGATGTGATCTTGATTCTATCCCTCTGTTTATGCAGCCTAGAACTGTGTTGGCTTTTCAGCAGTGCAGTACACCACTGGCTCATATTTAAATGATTTAAATCATTTAAACGATTGTCATACTTGGCCAATAAAGAATTCTATTCTAGGACTACAAGAGCCCTCTCACAGTTACAGTACTACTACGGAGCAATGTACCACCTATACCAGGGGTCTCCAACCTTGGCAACTTTAAGACTTGTGGACTTCAACTCAAAGCAAAGCTGGCCGAGGAACTCTGGGAGTTGAAGTCCACAAGTCTTAAAATTGCCAAGGTTGGAGACCCCTGACCTATACTGTATCTGTGCGTTTGGTTTTTCTTGCCTAAATGTAGAACCTTATATTTTTCACCACTGAAGATTATTTGAAAATCAGGGTTGAAACAAGGCGTCCTGATGATGTTATCTAGCTTGGGTAAGGAAATGTCTGCAAGGAAATATATAAATATAAATTGCCCTAGCAACTATAAAACATTTGTTAGGCCAATTCATGAATACAGCTTGCCTGTCTGGAGCCCACACCACATTTCTGACATCAGTACAATTGAATGTGTCCAGAAATATTTTACAAGAAGAGTTCTCCACTCCTCTGAAAACAACAAAATACCTTATCCCACCAGACTTGAAATCCTAGGTTTAGAAAACTTAGAACTCCGCCACCTTCGACAAGACTTAAGTTTAACTCATAGAATCATCTATTGCAATGTCCTTCCTGTTAAAGACTACTTTAGCTTTAATTGCAATAATACAACAGCAACCAATAGATTTACTGTAAACTTAATGTTAACCGCTTCAATCTAGATTGCAGAAAATATGACTTCTGTAACAGAGTTATCAGTGCTTGGAACACATTACCTGACTCTGTGGTCTCTTCCCATAATCCCAAAAGCTTTAACCAAAAACTATCTACCATTGACCTCACCCCATTCCTAAGAGGACCATAAAGGGCGTGCATAAGAGCACAAACGTGCCTACCGTTCCTGTCCTATTGTTTTTTCTTATATATATATATATATATATATATATATATATATATATATATATATATATATATATATATATATATATATATATATATATATATATATATATATATATATATATATATATATATATATATATATATATTTCTGAGGTTTTCACGGTGTTTGTATATAGGTCTTTGGTTGTTGGGTTTTCTCCCGTAAAATTGGAAGTGTCTTGGCGCGTTTATGAAGTCTCATTTCTCATCTTCAGGCTTCAGCTTCGTGCTTCTGGGAGCAATGTGTGATCGCAGCTGTTTCTTCCTTTTAACTGCTAGTGGGGGTTTGAACTGATTGGGTGGGAGCTTGGCTGTGCTCTGATTGGATGGGGGTTTTTCTGTGAAGCCATCGAGATAGAAAAACCCCACACAGCATGAACAAACGAGATGATACCTCCCGCCTACCAGCCATTTGGAAACCTGCCCTTATTGACAAACGTGTCCCTAACACGAGGAATGACACCAGACCCACACTCACGAGGTCCACACAGGATGTCACCACCACACATCCACCCAGAAAGCACACCCAAACCCACACTGATCAGGAAGCACGACCAAGGACCAGAAGCCAGACCGCAGCTGCAACATTAGCCACTTCAAACCCCTCCAATCCATACATGCAGCAGACTGACACCCACTACGAAGATGTAGCACGACCACGAACACGAAGCCAAACAGCAGCAGTGCAGCTCACCAGCTCAAATCCCCCTGCACCACAAGATAGCCTGGGCACAACCAAGCCCCCACCAACACAGGACACACCCCAGCCAATCAGAGCACAGAAAACCCCATCCAATCAGAGCACAGCCAAGCTCCCACCCAATCAGTTCAAACCCCCACTAGCAGTTAAAAGGAAGAAACAGCTGCGATCACACATTGCTCCCAGAAGCACGAAGCTGAAGCCTGAAGATGACGAATGAGACTTCGTCGAAACGTCGCCAAGACACTTCCAATTTTACACGGGAGAAAACCCGAACAACCAAAGACCTATATATATATATGCTTATACTTCCTTATATTTCCTCATATATATGTTTATATACTATATAATCATTTTGTGTGATGCTTGTGTATATTGTTATGACAAAAATAAATAAATAAAAATAAATAAAAGAAAACAACCTGGCTCAAAAGGCACCAATGACCCTTTGAACATCATCCTATGCAACATTCTTCTGGATCTCATTTAGAGAGCAAAACTGTTATGTTTTGGATTCCATAGGATGTTTTCTTCTGTTTTTCACCGAGTCCCAGTGTTGCATAAATATGTCATCATTTCTTTTAAAAAAAAATAGCATATAAAAAGTGCACAGTAGGACTGCACGACGTTTCAGATTTGATTCCAAAAAGCTGCATTGCTCTGATATTGCGTCTAGAGCCTTTTATAGCAGTTGTACGCATTTTGGAAAGTGTTGTGGCTGCGCCCCCCGAGCCGGGCCTGCTGCCAGAAAGTGACTTGGACAGTGAGGGGGAAGGGCCATCAGGACTTACCTCAGGAGTACCGGCTTGCCTGGCTCAGCTCCAGGAGCCAGAAACAGGCCAGATGGAAGAGATAACGAGGCCTCCATCCCCTGACTCTTCCCCCCCCAGGCCATGCCTGCAGACCCAGCTGACGGCAATCAGGCTTGGTTTTGTAGGCAGGAGAGGAGGGAACAACAGAAGCAAGGGTGGGGCAGGTCTAGGAGTCATGGAGCCATACCCCACAGGATATAAAAGGCAGCCAGAGCTGCTGTGTCTCTTTGTAACAGGCAAATCCACTGATTAAGAGCTAAAGTTTGTCACCAGCATCGTAGAAGATAACGGAGGCTCTTAGCAGACGCTGGCTATTCTGCTGCCAGACTTGATAGTGATGGCTAATTAAGCCATCATTCGGACGGAGGTGAGGGAGGACAGAGCAGAAACTTAGAAAATCACCGTCCTCCTCCTGACACACAAAATAAAAAGATAGAAAGAGGAGGAATAAATTGAAGCGACCAATATTACAGCAAAACATCAGACTGCCAGCAATGGCTCAGTCCCATTTGCTCTCCCCACCCTAAGGAAATTAGCCTTGATTTCTTTCTTTCTTTTTCTTTTTTTGGAAGCCATACTCTTCTGTCATAATTTAATTTCTGAGATATAAGCGTATTTCAATTACCAAGAGATGAATTATACTATGGAAAACTGATTAATATGTTTATTGCTCCTGTTCTGCCCGCCTGCCTTTTCCTTTGAGAATAGAGGGTTTTTTTTTAATATTATTATAAGACATGCATTCAATTTTGAGTCCTGTTTTCAGTGCTTCAGGCAGAATCATTATATAATTTTAGCTAACTAAATTACTAGAAATAGGTAAATGTCCTTACCAGGTGGTGTCATTCTCTTATGGGTACACTGATACACCTGTGAATAGGAGATGTGTAACTTTGGATTTTTCATGGTATGAAAGAAGCGTAACACTGGAAGGAATAACTTAGATTATTTCTGTCTGCCTTCCTTAATACTGTGTCCCTTAAATAAATTTTGGTGGAAGACATTCTATATAATCACTTCAATGAATAATACAATTGAGGGAAAAAAAATGTTTTCTTTCCTATCTTTTGTATCCAAAATTCTCGAGTTTTCTAGATGATAAGTTTGTCTGGTTGTAACATCTGTAACAGTAATGGAGTTGGAAGGGACCCTGGAGGTCATCTAGTCCAACCCCCTGCTCACCCAGGAGGCCTGTACTAGGGATTCGAACCGCTGAACTGCCGACATTTCTGATCGACAAGCTCAGGGTCTTAGCCACTGAGCCACCTAGCCAGACTCATCAGTTCTTGGTTCAGCCGTTGCCTGTCAAATATTTTAAATTTATTTATTTATTTATTTATTTATTTATTTATTTATTTATTTATTTTCGGCTTCCTCTTCTGCCAAAGAGGAAGGGCTGCTTGCCTAAAGTTAAAGCTGTACTAAAATTGGATTTATTCAGACTAACTTTCTATCTTGGGGGCATAATTCAGGCTGATAATTTAGGGATCAGATGGGATGCATTTGCCGGGATGTCGACATCTGAATTCAGTTTAGGTGACTCTAGACTTTCTGAATTGTTTTGAATCGTGGAATTAAGAATCCACAATCCAAAAATTTAAATTGGGTTACAATGAATGTACTTTCCTAGACAAACCTGCATTCAGGTCCTTCTAGAAACTCTGTATTATAGGAAAAGGTACACTATATTTCTGTACATACTGGAATCTAAGTATGTGTCTTGACTAAATAACTCTTCAAAGATGTTAGATTCTATTGACAATGACAATGTCTCCAAGAGGCATGCATAAGAGCACCAACGTGCCTACCGTTACTGTCTTAATGTTCCCTTTCATTGCATCCAATCTCATATAGTTATTACATACTTATGCTTATATATATGCTTATATATCATATTGTTATTTCATGCTTATGCTTATATATATTATTATATATTATTGTGACAAATAAAGAAATAAAAATAAATAAATAAATCACATTCCAATGCAACTCACCATCTGTCCTCTGATTAAATCTCTTTGGCAAACAAGAATCCACCACAAACTGCACAGGTACCGGATATGTGGTACCTTGCTCAATAGTAGAACCTGTGAGAGGGATCTTGGAGTCCTAGTGGACAACCATTTAGATATGAGCCAGCAGTGTGCAGCAGCTGCCAAAATAGCCAACACAGTTATAGGCTGCATAAACAGAGGGATAGAATCAAGATCACATGAAGTATTGTCAGTAAGATTTACTACACTGTGATATCTGAACCCAAATCAGATCAAACTCAATTTTCCAGTGTTGAATTTAAATAGGACTAGCAGATCTGGTTTGCAAAAACCCAGACAACCACTAAATAACTTTTTCCATCTTTTTGCTACCATGAAGTTCATATGGATTTTTTAGCCTAGAATTAGTAACTCTAATTTTAAAATAAAGAAAAAAAATAATTCAGAGCAACAGACGGTGAACATCCTATTCACGTGATCCATTGAAAAAATAAACTTTAGAATGGAACCCGTTAGCACCTGAAAATAGTACAGAATGTTTGAGATAAGGATTCTGACTCAACCTTAATAAATATCAAGGATTAACTAAAAGTAAAATCATTTTTGTCTGCCTTTGTATTCTTGCCTTTTAAAGTTTTGTTCTGCAATAATTGTGCAGTTGCTACCATTTGTATTACTGGATCTAATCACACGTCATCACAATATAGCATTTTTAAAGAAAGAAATTATTTTTTTTATACCCAAGTTGTAGTATTTTAACAGTTGTAAAGTGCAGCTTTTTCACTTGGTCTAGCAAAAACTGCAAACAGTAATTCAGTATAATTAGATTGTGTAAACTTTAAAGTTTTTATGTTAAAAATCACAAAAATCCTTTAAAAGTGTGAATAAAAAAAAATTGTGCATCATTAAAAAAAAAAAAAGATCACGTGAAGTGTTAATACCACTTTATAATGCCTTGGTAAGGCCACACTTGGAATATTGCATTCAGTTTTGGTCGCCACAATGTAAAAAAAGATGCTGAGACTCTAGAAAGAGTGCAGAGAAGAGCAACAAAGAAGATTAAGGGACTGGAGGCTAAAACATATGAAGAACGGTTGTAGGAACTCAGTATGTGTAGTTTAAAGAAAAGAAGGACTAGGGGAGACATGATAGCAGTGTTCCAATATCTCAGGGGTTGCCACAAAGAAGAGGGAGTCAAACTATTCTCCAAAGCATGTGAGGGTAGAACAAGAAGCAATGGGTGGAAACTAATCAAGGAGAGAAGCAACCTAGAACTAAGGAGAAATTTCCTGACAGTTAGAACAATCAGTAAGTGGAACAACTTGCCTGCAGAAGTTGTGAATGCTCCAACACTGGAAATTTTTAAGAAAATATTGGATAGCCATTTGTCTGAAATGGTTTCCTGCCTTGGCAGGGGGTTGGACTAGAAGACCTCCAAGGTCCCTTCCAACTCTGTTATTATATTATATTATATTACCTTCAAGACAATCTACTAAACTGTGAAACATCTTTTCTTGTAGGTTTTAACACGTCTGTAACCACACTTGGCTTCCCTGTGCTTCTCCTGCATTGGTTTAAGACCTATCCTTTAGGATTTAGCTGAGAAGTTTTTGCTGACAACGTCTTTTGATTTTGTTCAAATTCATCTTGACTTGCCTTAAGGTTTTGCTTATACGGATACTCGCAGCAACTCCAAGTGATATGTGCTTTCCTTTTAAATATCTGAAACAGTCCCGAAGACATATAATATGAGAGTGTCATCATGTGTTCAAACACTATCCACGGGACAGCAGGGGAGCAACTAGTATTAATAAGAACACACAACCCGAAGGATGGAAGTTACTGATAATTTCATTTCACCAGATTTCTCATCCTGGGACCACAAATTTGTTTACCCCTGCAGCTTATAAATGTGGTAAGAGCATTGTGTCCATCTGCATTTTCCCGTGCGCTTCTCTTAATCTTCACATTTTACATGCTTTTCTTACCGAATACAGTTTTTAAAACATATGTTTCTATAATGAAAATGTCTTTTGTGCATATTTCTCTCTCTCTCTCTCTCTCTCTCTCTCTCACACACACACACACACACACACACACACATTTTTGTATATGTTTTCCATAAGATGCACATCTTTTTTTAATAAATAATTTTAATTGTAGTTTTATTTATTTATTTATTCATTCATTTTTTTTATACCGCCCTTCTCCCGAAGGACTCAGGGCGGTTTACAGCCAAAATAAAAACAACATAGACAAAAGAAACATTAAAAACATATTTAAAAACTAATTCTAAAATTAGGCCAAATAAAGTTAAAACTAACATAAAACCATCATAAAACCCCCATTAAAATTTCGTTAGGCTAGCCCCGCACGGTGGAATAAAAATGTCTTGAGCTCGCGTTTAAAAGACCGGAGGTCGGGGAGGTTGACGCAACCCCGGAGGCAACTCATTCCAAAGGGCAGGAGCCCCCACAGAGAAGGCCCTCCCCCTGGGGGCCGCCAGTCAGCATTGTTTGACTGACGGCACCCTGAGGAGGCCCTCCCTATGGAAGCGCACAGGCCAATGGGAGGCTATTGGTGGCAGTAGGCGGTCCCATAAGTAACCCGGTCCTGTGCCGGTCCTGTGCTATGTATAACTCTAATACATAGTCAAACAGACACTTTTATATACTTTGGATTAACAGTTCAAGTAAAATCTACATTATATACGTATATGTACATCCTTATGAATATTACCTATTTTTGTTTCTGTTCTCTATCCACCTATACCATTTTCCCCAAACCGCATAATATTCCAAATCATCTTTTTCTTTTAATTCTAAGGTTAGTTTATTCATTTCGGCACATTCAAATATTTTCTGGATAATCAATCCCTTTGATGGTAAGTTATTTTCCTTCCAATATTGCGCGAACGCCATTCTTGCTGCTGTTATTATATGTAGGATCAGATATCTTTATTTTTTAATCAAATTTAGTTTTTAATATTCCCCGGAGAAATGTTTCCAGATTTAACTCAGTTTGGCAATTTATTAAATCTTGTAGCCAACCTTGTATTTTGGTCCAATACTTTTTCGCTTTGGGGCATAACCACCAGGCATGAAAGAAGGTACCTTGTTCTTGGTTGCATTTCCAGCACTTGGGGCTTAAGTTTGGGTACATTTTAGCCAGCCATGCTGGGGCTGAGTGCCAATGATAGAGCATTTTATACTGGTTTTCCTTATAGGCAACCAATTTTCTTAATGTGTAGTTTTGGTTCCAGATTGTTTCCCAATCGATGCACATCTTGATATATTTAATTGCAAGTTGCATCACAAACATATAGCAATAGCAATAGCACTTAGACTTATATACCGGGGTGAAATCCAGCAGGTTCTGACAGGTTCTGGAGAACTGGGAGTGGAAATTTTGAGCAATTCAGAGAACAGGTAGCAGAAAGTTTGAGTAGTTCAGAGAACCGGCAAATACCACCTCTGGCTGGCCCCAGAGTGGGGTGGGAATGGGGATTTTGAAGTATCCTTCCCCTGGAGTGGGGTGGGAATGGGGATTTTGCAGTATCCTTCCCCTGCCATGCCCAAAAATCCACGCCCACCAAGCCACACCACGCCCACCAAGCCACGCCCACAGATCTGGTAGTAAAAAATTTGGATTTCACCACTGTTATATACCACTTCGTAGTGCTTTTACAGCCCTCTCTCAGCGGTTTACATATTGCCCCAACAACCTGGGTCCTCATTTACCAACTTCAGATGAACGGAAGGCTGAGTCAACTTTGAGCCAGTGAGATTCCATCTGCTGAACTGCAGCTAGCAATCAGCTGAAGTAGCCTGTACTCCACTCTAACCACTGCGCCACCTCGGCTCTCCTGAAGGTAGGTGGACTCAAGGCCCATTTGGGGAAGGATTTCCTAAGTCAGGGCTATCAAACTCCCAGCCCACAGGTTGGGTGCATCATGTGCTGGCCACGCCCACACCCATTTTAGCGAGGAGAGAGAAGTCCCAATACTTCGCATGCTGCAGTGACGCAGGGAATTTGATACCCCTGTCCTAACTGAAAGATGGGAAAAATATGTATTTAAAGGATTATTGAATACTTGAGACCCAAAGGTGATCTTTTAAAGGCAACTGGACTTTCTGATTTATCTCTAAGGCATTTCACTTCTCATTCAAGAAGCTTTTTCAGGTCTTTAATGAGAAGCCAAACATCTTAAAGAAAAACCAGAAAGTCCAGTTGTCTTTAAAATAAAAACACTTTTGGGCAAACATGACTTGGATGAATGAGAAGCCCCATAGACAGAATGCTTATGATGTTAATTTTGTCCCATTGTACCCAAACCCTCCCCAAAAAAGGGTTCCAAATTTTTGACTACTTATATTTCATAAACAGGATCCAACCAGAACAAATACAGTCCTGGGTTACTGCTTTATACCTCCATCTAATGTTTCAAAAGGGGGATGTGGTGGCTCAGTGGCTAAGACGCTGAGCTTGTCAATCGAAAGGTGGGCAGTTCAGCGGTTCGAATCCCTAGTGCTGCATAATGGGGTGAGTTCCTGTTACTTGTCCCAGCTTCTGCCAACCTAGCAGTTTGAAAACACATAAAAAATGCAAGTAGAAAAATAGGGACCACCTTTGATGGGAAGGAAAGAGCGTTCTGTGCACCTTTGGTGGTGAGTCATGCCGGCCACATAACCATGAAGATGTCTTTAGACAGTGCTGGCTCTTCGGCTTAGAAACAGAGATGAGCACCGTCCCCTAGAACCTTTACCTTTACCTATCTCATAAACAGGATCCAACTATACAATCCTGGGGTACTGCTTTATATCTGTTGTACCTCGTCCTCCCTCCTCTCCTCAGCCGGGCCCCTCCTGTCTCCTCCCGGGCCTGCTATCAGACTCAGAGTCTGATAATGAAGATGAATGGCCTGTCATGCCTCCAGTCCCCGGCCCTGGCCCCATGCCCGGACAGGATGTCAGGAATGAACAAACAAACCTCACTCATACGGCGTGTGTTCCTTTGGCTCAGCCATCAGAGGAAGTCAGCCACGGATTGGAATTACTCGGGCCTACTCCTTCTGACCCCTCCCAAACAGCAGAAGACAATTCAAAGTGGGAGGATCCTCACTTCCAGAGATCTGAGAGGCGACGCCAGCAGAAGGAAGGAAGGGGCAGGCCTGGGTAAATGCTGAGTCATGGAGCCACACCCCACAGCCTATATAAAGGACCTGCTTTTGGCATTCCAACCTTGAGTCAAGCAAAGTCTCATCTAGTTTGCTGAAGTCACAACTTGGACTCCTGCCTGCCCTGAGAAACCTGGAAGGAATTTGGCAAAGCTGCAGAGGCTTCATTGCCACGCTTGATATGGACTTCCTAGTCCCGGTCGTCGGAGGGGGAGGGGGACACGACAATATCTCTATCTAATGCTCCAAATCAATTTATGTACATGATAATTTGGATCTAGAGGCCGAACATTTATACTTTTATCTCTGACCAAGGAGATCAGCTTCCAAACTTTGGAAGGAAATTTGAGCTTTATGCCTTCAGGTGATTTCTCTGTATCTGTACCTCTCTGTCCACCCTGAAAAGTGAAGACTTAGCTACACTAGAAAGGATTCCTCTTTTCGGACTTGATTTGTTTCCTTCACAAAACACCAGACCACAATTTATGTAAGCATGTTGTCATTTGGAATTTGTAATCAGGGAGTTTCATTATTCTCTGAGCTGTGGCACCTGACCTTTTGGTCTAACCAGTGCATGAAGTGGGGGAATTTCTCTGCCAAATGTTAAGGAAAGAAGGAACTGGCAGGGTATTTTCTTTAACAAGCCCAAACCGAATGGCTTTCTTTTAAAATTTAGTAGGTAACATTACCCTGAAGAACTACAGGTAATTAATGGAGGCAGCGTAGCTCTTGGTCGCCTAACAAACCAATCACTTCTGCATCTTTTCTGCCTTCCCAACCATTCTATTGAGCTTTCCAGAAAAAAATAAAATAATGGCTTGAGGCCTAAATCATGGCTAGGAGAGAATTTGGAGGTTGCCTGAAATCCTATTTTTGTGTTTGAAAGCAAAACAAGAGCAGGTTAGTTTCATTTTTATTTTTATTTTTGGTCTGTGAAGGAAAGGCAGATGTAAGGAATCTCCATGCAAAACCATGTCCTGGTTGGTCCTTTATGGGCATGACTGCATGTAAACTCATAGATGATGAAGATGATGATGATGGTTAGAATAGGGTGGAGTGGAGTGGAGTGGAGTAGAGTAGAGTAGAGTAGAACAGAATAGAATAGCATTCTTTATTGGCCAAGTATGATTGGACACACAAGGAATTTGTCTTCTGTGTATAAGCTCTCAGTGTACATAAGAAATACATTCATCAAGAATCATAAGATAAAACACTGTGATAATCATAGGATACTAAATAAGCAATCAAAATCATACTAGAAAACTAAATAAAACAATATAAATAGTAAATAGCAACAAGTAACAGGAGCTCACCCCATTATGTGGCACTAGGGATTCGAACCGCTGAACTGCCGACCTTTCGATCAACAAGCTCAGCATCTTAGCCAATGAGCTACCATGTCCCCCTTTATATAGGCATTTTTAAACAAATGGTAAACTTCAAGCATTTCTAAAAAGAACATGAAAGAGATTTTGAACAGTAAAGATAGGAAAGAAGCTTGCTATCTATCCGTTTCATTTCATGAATTCAAAAAGAAATTTGGTGACTTTTTAATGAAATAACATCCAAATGAGATTATCTCCAGTTCTTGCTGGCCATTATGCTCTATGACTAATATGCGAATCTAGAAACGGTATAACATGAAATTTATTTTTAAAAAATCACAATATCACCAGTAACTCTAATAGAGAATTTTCCAAGAAATATTAAAATTTTTAAGAATTTAATTAGATTTCTTTTCTTTTCTTTTTTTTTACTAAAAGTACTTTTCTCTAAATTGTTAAACATTGGAGGAACAGAAGAAATGCTGCTTCTCCTGGCATGTGAACTGAATTCTAAGTTTATTTTTGATCCATCAAAATCACATATACCCTAATTTTGTTTTAGTGCAGTAATGTGGAAATAGCTAGTATTAATAAAGGTTCCCCTCATACATATGTGCTAGCCATTCCTGACTCTACGGGGTGGTGCTCATTTCTTTTTTCAAAGCCGAAGAGCCAGTGCTGTCTGAAGACATCTCTGTGGTCATGTGGCTGGCATGACTAAATGCCAAAGGCGCACGGAACGCTGTTACCTTCCCACCGAAGGTAGTCCTTATTTTTCTACTTACATTTTTTTATATGCTTTCAAACTGCTCGGTTGGCAGAAGATAAGACAAGTAACGGGAGCTCACCCCATTACGCGGCACTAGGGATTTGAACCGCTGAACTGTCGACCTTTTGATCGACAAGCTCAGCATCTTAGTCACTGAGCCACTGCACCTTATTATTAAGGAGCACTCTAACTATTAACATTTCAGTGAAGTTTCCATAACATTATCTAATTTCATTAAATGAAAAAAAAATAATTAAAAGTGTACCTGAAGGGCTCATCGTTCAGTGTTGCAAAATAGTGAGTGAGTAGATTATTTTTGCTAATGGACAATTGCTTGTTGGAAAACATTAATTCTTTGTCTAATCAAAATAATTGAGCTGATTCCATTTCTCTGAATTGTGCAGTTTGTCATCATTGATTTCAGCAGGCAGCAGCATCTGACTGATGTTGTCTGGATTTGGAAGCTAAGCAGGGTCAATCTTGGCTAGTATTTGGATGAGAGACCGCCAAGGAATTATATGGCTGGAGATTAGGCAATGCTCCCATATTGTACCTACTTAACCAAATGGCTGGAATCAAATTCAGCATGAGGGTGTCTTTAGCTTTTAATGATATCTCTGGAGGAGTTGTTTAAATAGGATGGGCACTTCAGAACAAGCTCAAGAATTAATTAAGGCAACTTACAGTACTTTGAATATCACCCAATTATCAAGACAATGAATGGGTACTCATTGCTGAACAAAATTGAAATTTCCAATCTTAGCGTTGATAATCCATGTGGTGTCAACAGTACTTCCTAGCGTTCTGAAATGAAAAGTTCAACCTTTCTCCACAAATACATTTTGAAAAGTGGTCTGAACTAGGGAAATGGCATTTTTAGTTATGCATACATAAATTAATTTTGCATGAGTAAAGTACATTAGTGCTATCCATATTTTAGAGGGGAAAGTTACGGGTCCATTATCTTCCAATCCCCTAATGCTGTCCAATGAAGGGGATAAATTAATGTTGCCAGGATAAACTTGAATGATCGTGTATAATCAACTTTTGAAGACCAGGAAGTTTTCCATATTTTTTCAGGCAAAAAAATTGGGACATGATAATAAAGGAATGAGATTCTATGCAGAAACGTCCACTATAATATAATGTTATCAATTGCCTGTGATCCAGCTCTATCGGGGACATGAGAGCAGATATCTCCCAAGGATAATAGGAAACCTAAGTATAAGTTTTGCAACTGTTACAAATTAGGTTTTTGGATCTCTGATCTAGATTTGGATAATCTGAAAGGTAATCATTAAATCAAAACACTCACTTAACGTGCATACAAAGGGAAAAACACAGACAAGAAATAAGTGTCCAAAAAGGAAGACATATATGTTAAGGGAGAGAAAAAAGAAAAATAGAAGAGACTACAGGTAGTTTTCAACTTACAACAACAATTGAGCCCAAAATTTCTGTGGCTAAGCGAGAGAGTTGGTGAGTGAGTTTCACCCAGTGGTCGTATTCAGCCGGTTCTCTCCAGTTTGGGTGAACCGGTAGGGATGACTGCGGGATGCTCCACCCACCTGCACGGACATCATGACATCCCATTTTTCCACGTTTTTGAGGTTCTGTGCATGTGCACATTTGCGAACCAGTAGGGAAGGTAAATGAATATCACCCCCTGATTTCACCCCATTTTATGACTTTTCTCACCACAGTTCTTAGGTGAAACACGACAGTTGTTAGGTTTGTAACACAGTTGTTGGGTGAATCCACTTCCCTATTGACTTTGCTGTTAGTAGGTCGCAAAAGGCGATCGCGTGACCCTGGGACACTGCAACCATCATAAATTTGAACTGGTTGCCAAGCATCCAAATGTTCATCATGTGACCATGGGGAAGCTGCAATATAGGTGTGATAAGTGTGCTAAACAGTCATAAGTTACTTTTCTCAGTACCGTCGTTCACTAACTAAATATGGCTCTAAATCAAGAGCTATGTATACATCTGTACATGACCACCATTTTCTACTTTGCTTCCTCCGTTACCAACTTACATTTCTGCTTTTATGATAACCATGTTGTACTTTTTACTCTTTTTTGTGGGAGGGAAGGATATGGTGACTCAGCAGTTAAGACACTGGACTTCTCAGCTGGAAAGCCGGCAGCCCAGGTTCGAGACCCAAGTGCCACACGATGGGGTGAGATCCTGTTCTCACCCCAGCTCCTGCCAACAGAGCAGTTCGAAAGCATGCAAATGCAAGTAGATAATTGGGGTGATTTTTTTTTTTAAAAAAAAGGGTAACAAAAAAAAAAGAAGAAGAAAAAACACCCAATAAAAATTGTTGATCCAGAAGTAAGTTAAGCATGTTTTTGAGTGATAAATTACAGGACAATGTACAATTATGCTTTATTAGGAACAATTTGGTTTGAACAAAGAAATTAGTTTTCATTACAGTATTCATTATAATGAATGATGGATTAAGTTTCTCGGTGTAATGAAACTAATTTGTGGTGCAAACTTGATCTGTTTTTAATAAAATTACTTAACTGAAAACTAAATATAAGAAGGGCTTGTGAGAACCTTTAAATTCTTATCACAAGAGAATTTATGGCTTGTGGCTCAGGTTTTTTCATCCATAAAGTCAGACTTTCAGCAAGCTCTCTTCTACCTTCCTATATTCATTCATTCATTCATTCATTCATTCATTCATTCATTCCAGCATCACTTATTGAACATTAAATTAACTAGCTGGGAAAGTTATTCTGGTAAAGAAGCACTAGAGCAACGTAATCCTCTTGTTATCAAGAGTTCAAAATGTACCACAGCAGCTGCAGGATTGAAACAGCTGGTTGGGTTCTGCAGGTTGCTTTAATACACATACAGATGAATTTACATTCATTCACGCTAAGGGAGAAAATGAGCGCACCACACAATTCAAGTCTGAAAGCATCTGGTGAGCCAATGTAATCCTTAAGAATGATAACGCAGCCATTTCACATGATAATGAAATCTTCCTGAATGGAGAGAAGCAAAGGACGCTGAATTACCAACAATACGTCGGTCCAATAGGTAAGCACACTGGGCCCATTAGAACAAACATATGGTGCAAAAACTGGTTTTTACTGGTAGCAGAGTTTTCATTGTATGGAGCGATAAAGTGAGATTTAAATGCCTTAGGAATGCATTTTAATAGAGCGGTGCGGTGGCCTAGAGGTGGAGCTCTCGCCTCACAATCAGGAGGCCGTGGGTTCGATCCTAGGTTAGAGGCAGGTATTTCTCTCTCTGGGCACACTGAGAATTGATCTGCCGGACAAAGCTCTGCATTGGCGACAGGAAGGGCATCCGGCCATTAAAACACTCTGCTAGCTCCATTCAATTGCCCTGACTCCACCCCGCAAGGGATTATGGGGTCGTTAAATGATAATAATAATTAATTCATTTTAATATCTGGCCTTTTAGAACAAAATCCTCTTATTACAGATAATGGATATCTAAACACTGCCTAGAGTCATTTCAGGTGAGATGGTCGGCTATATAAATTTACTAAATAAGTAAATAAATAAAATAGCATTTACCAATAGCAACAGCACTTAGACTTATATACCGCTTCATAGTAATTTACAGTCCTTTCTAAGCGGTTTACAGAATCAGCCTATTGGCCCCAACAATCTGGGTCCTCATTTTACTGATAAAATAAAATAGCATTTAGCAAAAGCCTGTTGAGCCACAGGAGGCTTTTGCTAAATGCTGTTTTATTTTGATGCACTCTGTTATTAACACAGCTGCCTGCAATTACAATTACTGCAGCTTCGAGTCCCACCAGGCCCAAGGTTGACTCAGCCTTCCATCCTTTATAAGGTAGGTAAAATGAGGACCCAAATTGTTGGTGGGACAATACAAGTTGACTTTGTATATAATATACAAATGGATGAGACTATTGCCTTACACAATGTAAGCTGCCCTGAGTCTTCGGAGAAGGGCGGGATATAAATTCAAATTAAAAAAAAAAAAGCAATAGCACTTCGACTTATATGCCACTTCATAGTACTTTACAGCCCTCTCTAAGTCAACCTATTATTGCCCCCAACAATCTGGGTCTTCATTTTACTGATAAAATAAAATAGCATTTAGCAAAAGCAATAGCACTTAGACTTATATACCACTTCATAGTACTTTAAAGCCCTCTCTAAGTCAACCTATTATTGCCCCCAACAATCTGGGTCCTCATTTTACCAGCCTCGGAAGGATGGAAGGCTGAGTCAACCTTGACCCAGTCAGGATCAAACTCCTGGCAGTGGGCAGAGTTAGCCTGAAAAACTGGATTCTAACCACTGTGCCACCATGGGTTACGTTCTCTTTGAGAAGGTTTCTATTTTATTCTCCTTGAAGGGCAACCAATGTATAATAAACCAGTCCTAATTTGTATGTTTATCTATGCTTTGATGAGGCAAAGGACTTTCTAATATGTTCATATCATAAGAACATTTGTTGCCTATTCACTTACCTACAAGCCAACATTTTTTCTAGGATTATTTTCATCGTCTAACTAGCAGGTTTGAGATCACTTCAGGATGCTCTTCCCTTGTTAACTTTTAGGGTGTTCTGATTTGAATAATCATTGTTACTTAAAGGTAAAGGTTCCCCTCGCACATATGTGCTAGTCGTTGCCGACTCTAGGGGGCGGTGCTCATCTCTGTTTCAAAGCCGAAGAGCCAGCGCTGTCCGAAGACCTCTCTGTGGTCATTTGGCCAGCATGACTCAGTGCCAAAGGTGCACGGAACGCTGTGACCTTTCCACCAAAGGTGGTCCCTATTTTTTCTACTTGCATTTTTACGTGCTTTCGAAACTGCTAGGTTGGCAGAAGCTGGGACAAGTAACGGGAGATCACCCCGTTACACAGCAGCACTAGGGATTCGAACCGCTGAGCTGCCGACCTTTCGATTGACAAGCTCAACATCCTAGCCCCTGAGCCACCATGTCTCTCATTGTTACTTAGGGGTTTACTTATAACCTTTGGTGTCATGTAGGACTTCTCTTGGCACCCCCCCCTTATTCTCTCTCTCTCTCTCTCTCTTTTATTTTCCCCCTCTCTCTTATTCTCTCTCTCTCCTTCTCTTATTCTCTCTCTCTCTCTTATTCTCTCTCTCTCTTATTCTCTCTCTCTCTCTCTCTTATTCTCTCTCTCTCTCTTATTCCCTCTCTCTCTCATTCTCTCTCTCTCTCTCTTATTCTCTCTCTCTCTCTGTGTGTGTGTGTGTGTGTGTGTATATATATAACCTGCTATAGTTTTAGGCTCTTTGTAGGAGAGCAAGAGCTTTGAAGAGAATGCATGAATGAACAAACAAGGTTGAAAGAAAGCAGGCCCGGGTGCTTTAGAGTAACACAAATGACTTGCTCCAAAATTGCCCCTTGACATGAATTTCTTTTGTCATTTTCCTCCAGCTGCCGGCCAAAGCTTTTCAGAAACAAAGCTTTATACTGATGAATTACTGCATTCGGTTCTTATAAGAGAACATATCTGTCTTCAGAACTTCATAATACCTTACGAAATCTATAGAGCCTTAACATTTCTATTCCTAGAAGCCCAGGAGAGTAGACTTGTTATCAATAACCATTTTACCTTTTTAATATATTTTTTTCCAACTTGGAGTAGGGGTTGTTTGTTACATCTTTAGGAGAGTTTTCAGTTAAGCCTGTAAAAATGTCACTTTTTTTTTTTAACTTAGCAGTCAATGGCAATGAACAACCCCGTCTTCATGAAACAACAAATTCTATACAATATCTCAAGGATAGATGACTGAAGATCGGTAGCTCCTTCTTGACTCTCATTCAAAGCCTTCTTCCCCATCTAGGAACTTCAGAAATATAATTGGATGGACTTTATGCAACCTCATCCAGTAAATGCACCATGTGAGCATTTCCCTCTTATTATTTTTGGACCTCACTGTTGCCAGCTACGCACGCTTAAACAATCGAAGTCAGGAGAGCTTTCTCATAAGTAATCACACAATAGAAGGCAAAGCTCTAAGACTGACTCAGAGTCAGGGGCTATTCAATCAACTCCATTGATCAGTGAACTCCTGGGCACTGGGGAAAAGGAGAATGTGTCTTATTTAATGATGAATGTTTAATCTTAATCTACTGTATTTTTCAGAGTATAAGACGCACTCCCCCCCCCCAAAAAAAAAGACGGTGAGAATTTGGGTGTGTCTTATACACTGAATGTAGCCCCACCCACAAGACCAAAAATGCAAGGCACAGCAATGGTCTGTGGCAATCCCTGCAGCCTGGAACAGCTGATTGGGGGTATTCCGGGAGGCCGATCCACCCACCAATCAGCTGCTCATGCTGAATCAGGCTGCAATAATGTGCTGAAGCTGACCCGGGTGTTCGCTTTTTGCTGCAAGAATGTGTCAGAGTTTGCAGCAGCAATCACATCCAGAAAGCACACACAAGTAACTGATTCAGCAGGATTCAATAACTTCTCTTTATATATAATATAACAAATGAAGTAAATATACAATACCAAGAGCAGGTTTTCCAACGTGGTAGTAAATACAAGCAAAACACAAGCAGAGGAAAGGAGTTTCAGATTCAGTTTTAGTTTCAGAGCTCATCACAGCATGCAGCTTTAGTACCGAACAGTTGAGTTAAACCACGCCCAGGCTCCTTGCTTTATCCTTGTTGCTCACACAGCAAATACTGTTTCAGTTTCCAAACAGCCCTCAACTCTCACACACTGACAGGACGCTAGCCCGATGAATACTGATGGATGCTGGTAGCAGAGGCAGATTTTTTTTTCTTATTTTCCTCCCAAAAGCTAAGGTGTGTCTTATACTCCAGAGTGTCTTATACGCCAAAAAATACAGTATACTCTCCAAATAATCTTTTCTTTGCTTGTACACAGAAGAAAAAACAAGTGGATGGAAAGTGATGTTACCTTATTGAGTCAAGTAGTGTTTAAACAAATGATTCCCAATTTTGAATTGTGTAGCCATAGAATAGGATTCCCCCTCCATTTTTTTCATTTAATATATACAATATAGCCTATGGCTTCCTTCTGTCCCAGAGATACTCAAAAGCACTTCCATACTGCCTTATGAATAACCTTATCTATAACCTATTGTCACCTTGGCAATAGTTGGTACTTCTAACCAACCATTTCCTTGAGTTGACTGATGGGCTGAAGTACAAAAGCTGGCATCTAAACATCACCCCCACCTCACATCCTCAGCACTGTCTCCCTATATTGTTTTATTATCATGTTATTGAATTTCCATACTTCTCTGAACACAAAAGGTACTGTAGAAGAAGGTGTGGGAGAACCTGGGGGCAGAGTTAAAAGAGGGATCAGCCTAGAATCCCTACATAGGCACAAGTGAACTAAGTTCAATCCCCCCGCTCCCCGAAGGTTCTGTTGTCCAACTTGTTAACTTCGTTCATCTTTTGTTGAGAATATTCCCATGCGTAGTGTTGGATGAAAAATCTGATCCAGTTCTGATTCCATTCAAGCTGGGAGAAAAATGCAGAACTGAAGACAGGATTGCAATTGGAAAGGAGGTGTTGGGAATCCAGAAACAACAGCGATAGCAGCATGTTTCTGGGATGGTTGGGGACAAATTGGAGTTGGGAATGGATGGGTTTTTATACAATTTTGCGGGCTTTATGATTGAAATGCCTGTCCCTGTGCAAGAGGTGTCTTTCAATATTTTAATGGCTGTTGCCAGATCCTATGGGGTCATGTAGGGGTCATGACTGGCTCTATAGGCAAAAGGGAAAATGCAAATTCTAGGTGTTTTGTTTGTTTGAGCTAATCTTGTCAGTTTCTCCTTACCGCCTTGTGCTGCTTATTCGGCGCTTCTGGCTACCCTTTGTTTATGAATAGCCCAGCTTTCTGAATGGAGACAAAATATCCATTCCTAAAGTCTAACCACTTCAGGCTTCTGCTTGAGGCTGTTTTCCTATAGCACTAGGGTGTCCAAACTTGGCAACTTTAAAGACTTGTGGACTTCAACTCCCAGAATTCCTCAGCCAGCAGAAGGACTCTCTGTTTTCTGCTTTTGTTAAGGAGATCCCACCCCACACACACACACTCCTCTTCTCCTTTAGGGGAAATATTCTATCCTGCCTCTTTTAATATCCTGTAGAAATATATATATATTCCCTATATATATATATAGGGAAGGGTGTTTTCCTACAATAGGCTTTTAGCAATAAATCAGTTTATCTGAACCTTCACCTGTGGACATGCTCGAAAGTTTTCTTTATCCTCATTAAATGAAATATTGATTAATGGATGACAGTTAATAAACAATGGAGAGAGAGCGGGGGGAGGGAGGGGGGAGAGAAAGAGGGGGAGAGAGAGAGGGGAGGGGAGAGAGGAGACTATTGGTTAGACTTATGACCATTTCCAAAAAGCAACCTTGTTAAGTAGGCGACACCAGGAAAGTTTCATTTAGTGTCACTAAGTGAGCTTTATGGTGTGGTTAAGCAGTGACTTGAACCTTTGTTTTCATGATCATTTTGACCCTATGTATTTTGTTCCTTACATGTCAGTGCAGTGATACTAGCTGGAGTTGGAGACCCTGAATTAGTAGAATTATTGGACATATTTAACTTTACATTAAAAAAAAAACAACTATAGCTGAATTTACACTTTACAGTTCTGTTTTCACAGTTGAGAGGTCACACTGAAAGAGATATAGGAAAGTTGTCAGTTGCTTAGAATAATGAGTTGGAATATCCAGTTTTAACTAAGCAATGAGTTAGAATGTCAAAGAATGTTAAATTAATATGACACAATATTAAGGTTTAGTTAACTTAACAAAATATTCTCAGGTGTCTATTGGATATCCAGAGAATTTCCTTATTTATAAAGCATACATATATGATCATCTATGTGTCATAACCCTGGTCAAGTCACAAAATGTCAGTAAAATGTTCCATAATAGTTGTTGTTACTTGCAAAGTCATGTCTGACCCATCGCGACCCCATGGACAACATTCCTCCAGGCCTTCCTGTCCTCTACCATCCCCTGGAATCCATTTAAGCTCACACTGAAAGCTTCAGTGACTCCATCCAGCCACCTCGTTCTCTGTCGCCCCTTCTTCTTTTGCCCTCAATCTTTCCCAGCATTAGGCTCTTCTCCAGTGAGTCCTTCCTTCTCATTAGGTGGCCAAAGTATACAAAAAATATATATATTCTAGTGCCCCAAAGGTATATTCTTTTGAACATCAACATTTAATTTTGCAAGGCATTGCAAGGACTCGTTTTCTATTTTTGTGGGTATTGTATCAAAAGGGACACCGACACACAGATCAGAAGCATGTTGTACATTTCTTGATGGGTTGCAACCAATAATACAAAATTGTAAAAAAATAATAAATTAATACCATACGTCTATGAAATAACATAGACATGAGATTAAAAGTTAAAATAAGCAAAACAAAAAACAAACAAAAACAAAAAGAGAACACCTGTCTGATCTTGAGGAATACAAATCATCAGGACCTGATGGATTACATCCCAGAGTTTTTTTTTTAATTTATTTATTTTTGTCACAACAGTATACACAAACATTGTCATAGATAAAACAACATATTTTGAAGAAAATATACATATATGTATAAAAATATGCATCAACTATATCAGTTTGATATGATGAAGGGAACAATAGGACAGGAACGGTAGGCACTTTTGTGCTCTTATGCACGCCCCTTATAGTCCTTTTAGGAATGGGGTGAGGTCAATGGTAGACAGTTTTTGGTTGAAGATTTTGGGATTTTGAGTAGAGACTATGGAGTCAGGTAATGAGTTCCAAGCATTAACAACTCTGTTACAGAAGTCATATTTTCTGCAATCAAGTTTGAAGCGGTTGACATTTAGCTTGAATCTATTTTTTGCTCTTGTAATATTGCGATTGAAGCTGAAGTAGTCTTTTATAGGAAGGATATTGCAATAGATGATTTTGTGTGTTAAACACAGGTCATGTCGAAGTTGACGGAGTTGTAAGTTTTCTAATCCCAGGATTTCAAGTCTGTTGGTATAAGGTATTTTGTTGTTTTCGGAGGAGTGAAGAACTCTTCTAGTAAAATATTTCTGGACTCTTTCTATTGTATTTATGTCAGAGATGTGGTATGGGTTCCAGACGGATGAGCTGTATTCAAGAATAGGTCTGGCAAATGTTTTGTATGCTCTAGTTAGTAGTGTAGAGTTTTTAGAAAAGAAGCTGCATAAAATTAGGTTTACAACTCTTAGGGCTTTTTTCGCTATGTAGTTGCAGTGAGCTTTGGCACTAAGGTCATTTGATATGAGAACTCCAAGATCTTTGATAGGGTGGGGGTCATCAGTTAGGTAATGTCCATCAAGATTGTACTTGATATTGGGGTTCTTTTTTCCAATATGTAAGACTGAGCATTTGCTGGTTGAGATTTGGAGTTGCCAAGTTTTAGACCAATCGGAAATTAAGTCAAGGTCTTCTTGAAGGGTAGAAGTATTATCAGTGGTATTAAATAGTTTGACATCGTCAGCAAAGAGAACACAATAACTTGAGATGAGGTCGCAGAGATCATTTATGTATAGTATGAAGAGTGTTGGTCCAAGAACACTACCTTGGGGAACGCCACTTTTGACAGGAACAGGATTTGATATAGCGTTGCCAATTTTGACCACTTGTTGTCTGTTTGACAGGAAGGCATTTATCCAATTGTGAAGAGGTCCCGAAATGCCGTGGGATTTTAGTTTGAGGAGTAGTTTATCATGTACTACTGAATCAAAAGCTTTGCAGAAGTCTATGTAGATTGCATCTATTGCTTTTCCTTGATCAAGGTTTGCAGTCCATATGTTTTTGCAGTGGAGTTCTAAAGGAGCTGGCCAATGTCATCTCAGAACCACTGCACCACATCTTTCAAAAATCCTGGAACATCGGGGAACTACCAGAGGACTGGAAAAGAGCTGATGTGGTTCCCATCTTCAAAAAAGGCGGGGGGGGGGAACAGACCCAGGAAACTACAGACCAATCAGCCAAACATCAATACCCAGGAAGATACTGGAAAAGATAATAAAAAAACAGTTCTGCCAACACCTAGAAATGAGTAAAATAATAACTAGCAGCCAGCATGGGTTTGTTAAAAACAGATCATGCCAAACCAATCTTATTTCCTTTTTCAACATAGTGACTAAATTAGTAATCCAGGGAAATACTGTGGACATAATATACTTAGACTTCAGCAAGGCATTCGACAAAGTAGACCACAACCTACTTCTTCGTAAACTGGAAAAAAGTGGAATAGACAGCTTCAACACCAGATGGATTTGCAACTGGCTGACAAATTTTACTCAATGAATACTTAATGGGTCTAAGTCTATATGGAGAGAAGTAAGCAGTGGGGTACCACAAGGTTCCGTCTTAGGCCCAGTACTCTTCAATAGCTTCATAAACAACTTAGATGAAGGGGAATTTACCACATTTGCAGATGATACTAAGCTGGTGGGAATAGCTAACACCCTAGAACATAGGCTCAAGTTCCAGAAGGATCTTGACAGACTTATTTATTTATTTATTTATTTTTGTCAAGCATATATAAGATAACAGGTAAAAGTATAAACACAATTTGAATGCATGAAAAGAGTAAGTGAAAAGGAATATTAGGACAGGGATGGAAGACACGCTGGTGCACTAATGCACGCCCCTTACAAACCTCTTAGGAATGGAATGAGGTCAACAGTAGATAGTTTAAGTTTAAAGTTTTGGGGGTTTGGGGAAGAAACTACAGAGTCAGGTAGTGCATTCCAAGCATTGACCACTCTGCTACTGAAGTCATATTTTCTGCAATCAAGTTTGGAATGGTTTACCTTGAGTTTGCATCTGTTATTTGCTTGGGTATTGTTGTGGTTGAAGCTGAAGTAGTCATTGACAGGTAGGACATTGTGGCAGATAATTTTATGTACTATCCTTAGGTCAGACTGAAGTCAGCGTAGTTCTAAGTTGTCTAAGCCCAAAATTTGGAGTCTAGTGGCATAAGGTATATTATTATGGGTAGAGGAATGGAGAACTCTTCTCGTAAAATATCTCTGGGCTCTCTCAATTGTATTTATGTCCGATATGCAGTGCGGGTTCCAGACAGATGAGCTGTATTCAAGAACTGGTCTAGCAAAGGTTTTGTATGCTCTAATTAGTAGTACAATATTACCAGAGAAGAAGCTACTTGAACACTGGGCCATATCTAACAAAATGAAATTCAGTGTAGAGAAAAGTAAAGTCCAAAACTTTGGTAAGAAAAACCAAAAGTACACATATAAACTGGGTGAATAATAGCAATGACTGTGACAGGGATCTTGGAGTCTTAGTGGACAACCAGATAAATATGAGCCAGCAGTGTGCAGCGGCAGCCAAGAAATCCAATGCAATCCTAAATTGCATTAACAGAGGGATACAATCAAGATCAAGTGAGGTACTAATACCACTCTATAAAGCCCTAGTAAGACCACACCTAGAGTATTGCATCCAGTTCTGGTCACCACACTATAAAAAGAGATGTCATATTCACAGGAAGTTTGAGAATTGGGAAGCTAAATTATTTCTATTCCAGAAGAGAAAGCAACCTTTGCTCTGAGAGTAAGGGAACAATGAGACAAACATCTCTGTAAATCTGAATAATAAATAAATAATGTAGAAACGATGCCGATTGTTCATTTACGTTAACGATTGGTGTGTTTATAAGCTTATTTTTGACATCTAAGATCCCACCAATCTATTTTAAGTCAAGAGCGACCAGTGTCGTTGGTGTAATTATTTTTTATGAGTTGCAAAATGGGAATGAATGTTACCACCACAAATGGCTTCATCAATTAGCCTTTTGATGGACAAGAAGATAAGGGGGAAAAAAAAGATTTAACACCATTGGTTCTGTCTGAGGCCAACTTTCCCCGTGCTATTTTCTTAGCTACTTGTCACTAGTTCTAAGAGGAGACAACATAATTACACGGGAACGTTGAGCAACGCAGTGGGATTTTTATACAATTGCACTTTCACTTTCCAGAAAACTGCTGTCAGAAGAGACATGGACAAGTGTCAGGGCCTGTACCATAATCTGAAAAATCTATATATATTTATGGAATGAATAATTGCTTCATGACACTTACTATTGCAAGACATTGGAAATTCCACTGATTACATGAGTAATTCATGTTCTAGGACAAGGTCCTCAACCTTTCGTACCTCAGGGACCATTAAATTCATAATTTTAAATTCTCTGAACCACTAATAGGATCTGCTGAATGACCGGCGTGGGTAAGTAGTCATGTGACTGGGTGGGCATGGCCAACTCAATGTCACTCACGTTGTGGGGCGCCTCGCCAGCCTCTACTCACCCCTCCCCTGTCAGCCACTCCTTGCCTCCCTGCCTGGGCTCCTTAGGCCCCCTACAGGAAGCAGTTGTTAGAGCTAAGCAGCCACCAGAAGAAAGAGTTGGCAAAACAGTTGGCTCAATTCAAATTGGATTTGCCTGAGAAGGAGGCTCAGCAGAAGCATCTCACTGAGGACTATGAGCATAGTCTTTCCAAGCAGAGAGAAGATTTGTGGAAGTGCAAGGCCAGGTCCCAGTGCCTGAAGGCTCAGGGGGCTGAGATGGTCAGTCAGTCCCAGGCCATGATGCAGTCCCACTGGAACAAAGCCCTCCAGTTCTTTGCCACCAGTGGTGCGTCCCTCCAACCTTTGCCCAAAGCTCCGCACCAGGAGGCCATAGTAGACCCCAGGTTGGAATTTCTGTCCCTCTCCAATCCGCACAAAAAGACCCTGAAGGGGGAGACTCTCTGCAGCAACACAAGAGTTCATTGCAGGTATCTGGCCCAGGGGACGTAGTTTGAGGACCCCTGATTTAGTGCAATATAAATGGTCTTCTTCCAAATCATGGAAGGTCAATGGACTCTGCTTCACCAAAGCATGCACAGGTTATGCACAAAGTACATTTTAAAAAGAAAATGGATTGTCAAGTTAGGTTTTCCTTCAATTTAAACATGGTTGTGGTGTAATATATTGAGGAGAAAGTATCACTGAAGTGAAGGTTAGTCATTTTATACATTCCTAGGTTTGAGAACTGCACCTTCCTTCCTTCCTTCCTTCCTTCCTTCCTTCCTTCCTTCCTTCCTTCCTTCCCCCTTTCCTTCTTTCCTTCTTCCCTTCCTTCCTTCCCCCTTTCCTTCTTTCCTTCCTTCCTTCCTATCCCTCTCCCCCTCTCTCTCCTCCCTTCCTTCTTTCATTTCCCCCTCTCCTTCTTTCCTTCATCCCTAACTCTATCCTTCCTTCCTTTATCTCCCTCTCTCTTCTTCCTTCCTTCCTTCCTTCCTTCCTTCCTTCCTTCCTTCCTTCCTTCCTTCCTTCCTTCCTTCCTTCCTTCCTTCCTTCCTTCCTTCCTTCCTTCCTTCCTTCCTCCTTCCTTCCTTCCTTCCTTCCTTCCTTCCTTCCTTCCTTCCTTCCTTCTTCAATCTCTCTCTTTCCTTCCTTCCTTCATCTCTATAACACCTCTATAACTGTCTGGTTCGGTTCTGCAACCCAACAAGAAAAACACAGACTTCAGAGGATAATTAGAACTGCAGAAAAAATAATTGCTACCAACCTGCCTTCCATTGAGGACCTGTATACTGCACGAATCAAGAAGAGGGCCGTGAAAATATTTACAGATCACTTGCATCCTGGACATAAACTGTTTCAACTACTACCCTCAAAACGACACTATAGAGCACTGCACACCAGAACAACTAGACACAAGAACAGTTTTTTCCTGAAGGCCATCACTCTGCTAAACAAATAATTCCCTCAACACTGTCAAACTATTTCCTGAATCTGCACTACTATTAATCTTCTCATAGTTCCCATCACCAATCTCTTTCCATTTATGACTGTATGACTATAACTTGTTGCTGGCAATCCTTATGATTTATATTGATATATTGACCATCAATTGTGTTGTAAATGTTGTACCTTGATGAACATATCTTTTCTTTTATGTACACTGAGAGCATATGCACCAAGACAAATTCCTTGTGTGTCCAATCACACTTGGCCAATAAAAATTCTATTCTATTCTATTCTCCCACCTCTCCTTCCTTCCTTCTTTCCTTCCTTCCTTCCTTCCTTCCTTCCTTCCTTCATCTCCCTCCCTCCCTCTCCTTTTTCTTTCCTTCCTTCCTTCATCTCCCTCTCTCTCCTTCCTTCCTGCCTTCCTTCATCTCCCTCTCTCCCTCTCCTTCTTTCCTTCCTTTCTTCATCTCAATCTCTCTCCTTCCTTCATCTCCCTCCCTCCCTCCCACCCTCCCTCTCCTTCCTTCCTTCCTTCCTTCCTTCCTTCCCTCCCTCTTTCTTTCTTTCTTTCTTTCTTTCTTTCTTTCTTTCTTTCTTTCTTTCTTTCTTTCTTTCTTTCTTCACCAGTATACATCTCACAAAGAAAATATTAGCCCATGACTGTATTTGCTCTATGTCCCTTTGATATATTTCCCCTGGAAGGATATTGTTACCTGGGGGCAAGCTCAGAAAGTTTTAAGTTTACCCCTTTTGTGGTGTGTGAGTTATCTTGTAATCAAAACTAAATGGCAACAGAAAAAAGGATATAGTGCAGTTGTAGAGAAAAGGAGATGGCAATATTTATATGAAAGTGCAAAAATAACTCTAACTTCTTCAGCTTCTACTCTACTTACATTTCCAGCATGTTTGACAAGACTGTATGGATTCTATTTTTATTGTCTTCAAAACCAATACACAATTAAAATATCGACCTTTGCTCTGGGAAGTCTTACTCAACATTGAATAAGTCTCTCATGTGTAAGCAAAGGATATAAAATATGCCAGAGAAGGGCTGTAACTTAGTCAAAGAGGAGAATGCAATTTTTTTGCCTTTATGTAAATGAATGGTCATAGCAATGACACATTTTTTGCATAATTAGGGTATTAATTTACATTAGGTATTTTGATTAATTTTTCACACATTCCCTACCAGCATTTGCTTTGGTTATTATTAGTACTGAGATCTAGCCATTAAGCTGGATTCCTGGTCAGACTTTTGTAGTTGTGATATGGGTCATTTTCAGACACGGCTTCAAAGTTTAGAACTTCTCCTAAAAGTAGGGAGGAAAATCAAACTTTTCAGTTCATTTGTTGGTTGGAGAGAAAGATGCACATTAAGCTACAGCCTATAATGATAACAGCATTATTCTCTGGGGGGGGAAATGCAGAATCTTCAATGAGTGAAACAGTTTGGGAATTGGCTAATGGTCTCAGAATCTATAATCTGAAAGCATCTATTTCCTTGTTCTTGTTTTTGCTCTCAGTGTCCAACTTTCACAGCTGTACAATTCTACTGAAATGATGGTTGGTCCAACTCTTTTGATCGCTGTGTCCCTGAATTGTCCTTATCTGCTCTCATTGACTTTTTCCCAAGGATTCTCTTTCTCTTTAATAATTCAGCACACCCAGTATGTATATTTAGCTCTTCTTGAATCCCGGAAAAGCAAAACGTTCTACTAGTTTTTCTTCTTCACCATCAACTGTACATTCGGTAGGCATGAAAGTTGATCTCGTCTCTACCTTCTTAAGGTTCAATAATATTCCCCAAATTTTAAGCATCTCACCTCCATCCCAAAATTCTGCAGTGCAGCACAACCATTTGTGAACCTTGGAGCTTGTCCATTAGTGGATTCCGTCCAGAAATACATGCCAAACGAATGAATAAATATCTGCAAAGAAGCTACTGAAAACACATTGTCAAGACTTTAAGGAAAGGCAACTCATGGGCATCCAGAAAAGTTAATGATGCAACTTCAGCACAGGAGGCAAGGGGTCAATTACGGAAGGAAAGATGATTAAGAAGCAATTCTAAGAAGGGGTTGGAGGGGGCAGTCTACAGATAACAATGGAGATTGTTTAATTAGAAATGATAAAGAACTGAATAATACAAAACAATGCAATACACAGGATTTTGACTGTTACATAAGACAAAAGAAGACAGGAGTCCCAACAGAGACAGAAAGTTCATCTATTTTGTTTTATGTACTTTAAAAAGAAAAGAAAAGAAAAGAAAAGAACCAACAACAACCACAAAATGCCCTAACAAATCAGCATTTTGTTTTGGAACCAAAAAACAAAGATATCGACACAGATTGCAATCGAAGATGAAAGCAAAATTATTGCATTTCGGGGCTCCTGCCAAGCCGGCATTGACTAAATAATGGATTTCGTATTGTGACGATAACCTCCAGAACTTTTAGAAGCAGAGCAATTTCGACATGCTTCCAGGACCTCTGCTGTAAATGTGTTAATGTTCAGCTAATTCTACCCACAGGAATGCGGAAGGCTGACACTGAATTTGGAGAAATGGGTTTTGATCTGAAGACACAACAGAGATTGAAGCCTTCTTAGTAAATTGTGAATAATTAATGTTGATGGGACAGGGGGGCTCAGTGCTAAGACGCTGAGTTTGTCAATCAAAAGGTCAGCAGTTCAGTGATTCGAATCCCTAGTGCTGCCGTGTAACAGGAGGAGCTTCTGTTACTTGTCCCAGCTTCTACAAACCTAGCAGTTCGAAAGCACGTAAAAAATGCAAGTAGAAAAATAGGGACCACCTTTGGTGGGAAGGTAAGGACCTTCAGCATTTAGTCATGCCAGCCACATGACCACGGAGATGTCTTAGGACAGCGCTGGCTCTTCGGCTTTGAAACGGAGATGAGCACTGGCCTCTAGAGTCGGGAACGACTAGCACATATGTGCGAGGGGAACCTTTACTTTTACCTTTAATGTTGATGGTGTTACTTTGCATTTGAAGCCAAAGGAAGACACTTGCTTAAAAAGTAGAGTGGCTCATTCTGTGCTTTGTGCTTGCAGAGTTGGAGGAAAATATGAGGGAATAGTACTACTTTTACAGTAGAGTTCATTTCAAATACTCTCTTATCCAGAGACCTTCAGGCTAAATCACAGGAATAAGGGTTTTATAATTGTAGAACAATTCACACCATGAAGTAAATGACTACACATTGAATTTATTTATTTATTTATTTAATCATATTTATATACCGCCCTATCTCCCGAAGGACTCAGGGCGGTTTACAGGCATTTAAAAACATATAAATACAGTATAAAAACAGTTAAAAAACTTATTCAAAAAGCCCGTTAATTAAAACATCCAAATAAAACCCAATTAAAACCAAATTTAAAATCTAGCTCAGTCCTGCACAATTAAATAAGTATGTTTTAAGCCCGCGGCGGAAGGTCCGAAGGTCCGGAAGCTGACGGAGTCCGGGGGGTAGTTCGTTCCAAAGGGTGGGAGCCCCCACAGAGAAGGCTCTTCCCCTGGGCATTGCCAGACGACATTGCCTCGCTGACGGCACCCTGAGGAGACCCTCTCTATGAGAGCGCACGGGTCGGTGGGAGGTATTCGGTAGCAGTAGGCGGTCCCGTAAATAACCCGGCCCAATGCCATGGAGCGCTTTAAAGGTGGTCACCAAAACCTTGAAGCGCACCCGGAAGGCCACAGGCAGCCAGTGCAGCCTGCGCAGGATGGGTGTTATGCGGGAGCCACGAGGGGCTCCATCTATCACCCGCGCAGCCGCATTCTGGACTAACTGTAGCCTCCGGATGCCCTTCAAGGGGAGCCCCATGTAGAGAGCATTGCAGTAATCCAGGCGAGACGTCACGAGTGCGTGAGTGACCGTGCATAGGGCATCCCGGTCCAGAAAGGGGCACAACTGGCGTACCAGGCGAACCTGGTAGAACGCTCTCCTGGAGACGGCCGTCAAATGATCTTCTAGAGACAGCCGTTCATCCAGGAGGACGCCTAAGTTGCGAACCCTTTCCATCGGGGCCAATGACTCGCCACTGATGGTCAGCCGCGGATTTAGCTGACTGTACCAGGATGCCGGCATCCACAGCCACTCTGTCTTGGCGGGATTGAGCTTGAGCCTGTTTCTCCCCATCCAGACCCGTACGGCCTCCAGACACCGGGACAGCACTTCGATAGCTTCATTGGGGTGGTCCGGTGTAGAAAAGTACAGCTGGGTGTCATCCACATACAGTTGGTATCTCACCCCAAAGCCACTGATGATCTCACCCAGCGGCTTCATGTAGATGTTAAACAAAAGGGGCAAGAGAATCGACCCCTGCGGCACCCCACAAGTGAGGCGCCTCGGAGCCGACCTCTCCCCCCCTGTCAACACCGACTGCGACCGGTCAGAGAGATAGGAGGAGAACCACCGATAAACGGTGCCTCCCACTCCCAATCCCTCCAACCGGCGCAGCAGGATACCATGGTGAATATGGAATTGATCCATATTCATATAAGCACACACACACACACCAAAAAACACAAACACGCATTGTGGGTATTATTAGCCATCAAGAGAGGCAAGGGAAAATGAAAGATTCTAGAAAAACATAAACAGCTTGAGGATGAGGATCAAGGCTTTTGTTTCAAATAGTGTTGAAATGGGTCATTTTTAAAGGATAAAATAATATTTTTTCCTGTTCCAAATTAGAGGAAAGTTACTATCAGACTAAAAAAAAATAGATGCAGATAATTGTGCATTTCATTACATCTTCATTCCTTTAGGTTTCAGGAAAGAGTAATAGTTATATTACTAAAATCGTTATAAAAATAGTTTCGTGATTTGAGACTTTAGATCATCCAAAAAAAACATATGCCATAAATTCTGACATTTATATGATCATTTAACCTTCCACGAACAGGATAATTTCTATGATGGGAAACCATGAAAAGGACAAATTCCACACACAAAAAGAAAGAAAAAAAGGAAGGAAGGAAGGAAGGAAGGAAGGAAGGAAGGAAGGAAGGAAGGAAGGAAGGAAGGAAGGAAACAGAAAGAAAGAAAGCTACTCATGAATTGTCAACTTTTAGTAAGAGATTCATACTTAACATGTTTTTAACCTTTGAATCAAAATTATTTCTCCAAGATCACTGGCATGTGATCTTGTGTAAGTGTGTAACTTCTTGTCTCAGAAACAACTTTAGGGCAATCTCTCTTTGACAAACACACAAAAGATGCAATCTTCTGGAATAAAAATTCCATCTAATCTGCTGATTCAATCTGGAGAAATTTTTATGGTGAATTGAAAACAACTGGGAGTTTTGATGCCTTTTTTTTTTTTTAGGAAATGTGATAGAAGCTTTACAAATAACTTTCATATACAAGAACGATTTCCTGTTGAAATTAGTGGACTAATTTTGAGTTGTAAATGTGTTAAAGCAAAAAAATATATATGAATACTTTCCTTCTGCTTATGGAACAATTCCAAAGCAATAATTTATTTCTAAAAGAAAAATCATCAACGTAATGGAACTTCAGAAAACTGCCTAGGAGGTGACATCATCGTTGGCATAGGTTGCTATGATATATTGATACATTGATCTTGTTAAAAAAAAATAGGGAGGCTATTTATGAATGATTCTTGTGAAATTGGGGTTTGCAGTTTTCTCAAATGTCCCTAAAACTTGTGTTCTCATTGCTAGGTATTTCAGTGAAGTCCTGGATGATTTGAAATAAGAAAACATAACCTTAAGGACACAAAATGTAATTTTAATGTTCATCAAATAGATCATGTATTTTCTTTATGTGTGCTCGTATTATTTACAAAGTAACTGGAAGTTATTTTTCTACATTACTTTTGCCTTTCTACGTACTGATAACTACTTACAACAGTTTGACCTCACTGGGTTTTCTATATAGTAGTTCTGTCTTCTACAAATCTATCAAAGTCCCATCAACTTAAACTGAAGTTTTCTCTAAGGTTGGAATCTATAGGATTCTTGTCTTAAAAAAATGAATTTGTATCCTTCTGTTATTAATATTTCCTGACCCAGGACAGGAGAAAAACATTATTTATTTATTTATCCATTCATTCATTCAATCAATTTCTATAGTCACCCATCTAAGTCAGCTGCTTTGGGTGGTATAGGAGATGAACAGACTGAGCCCAAGGAGGGGTCAGACATGTCATCATGACTCCCTTTGTGCACATGAGAAATCTAAGTCCACCCCCCTTCGAATTCCTTATCTACCGCCAAATTGCTTTGACCATTAGTAGTTCAGGTTCTTATAGAGAGCTTAAGCTTGCAATAAATCTTTATACCCATTTGAATTGCCTGGATTTCCTGATTTTCCTGGGTCTTGAAAGATAGCTTAATAGGTTTTCACCTATACCCGTGAAAACCTATTAAGCTATCTTTCAAGACCCAGGAAAATCAGGAAATCCAGGCAATTCAAATGGGTATAAACTTCCCTTTCTAGATATCTTAGTCTACAAGAAACCCAATGGCTCCCTAGGACACACCATCTACCAGAAGAAAACACATACAAACCGCTATCTGCACGCACTCTCACACCACCACCCAGCACAGATCAACTCCGTAGCCAAGACACTCATCTCTAGAACAAAACGCTTAGCTGACGAACAATACCTGAAAACCGAACTACACACTCTCACAAACGTACTAACATCCAATGGATTCCAGAGAAATAAGATTACCAAACTAATCCAAAAAGAACCCCCCACTAAAACCCAAGACAGAGAACAAGAAAACGGCACAGCCCTCCTCCCATATATAAAAGGCACCACAGACAGAATCAGCAAGATCCTCCACAAACATAACATCAAGACAACATTCTGCACAAACCAAAAAATATCCAGTATCCTAAGAAACCCCAAAGACAAAATTGAGTTAGAAAATCAAGGAGTATATGAATTCCCATGCACTGCCTGCCCCACCACATACATCGGACAAACCAACAGAAGAATAAGTGCACGCATTGAAGAACACAAGAACTCAGTCAAAAAAGAGGAACCAACTTCTTCCCTGGTCCAACACCTTAAAGCCACAGGACACGATATTGACTTTAAAAAGACCAGAACTATCGCCAAAACTGAACACTTTAACAACAGAATAATCAGAGAAGCCATCGAGATAGAAAAACGCCCACACAGCATGAACAAACGAGATGATACCTCCCGCCTACCAGCCATTTGGAAACCCGCCCTTATTGACAAACGAGTCCCTAACACGAGGAATGACACCAGACCCACACTCACGAGGTCCACACAGGATGTCACCACCACACATCCACCCAGAAAGCAGACCCAAACCCACACTGATCAGGAAGCACGACCAAGGACCAGAAGCCAGACCGCAGCTGCAACATTAGCCATTTCAAACCCCTCCAATCCATACATGCAGCAGACTGACACCCACTATGAAGATGTAGCACGACCACGACCACGAAGCCAAACAGCAGCAGTGCAGCTCACCAGCTCAAATCCCCCTGCAACTCAGACTAATCTGAGCACAACCAAGCCCCCACCCAAACAGGACACACCCCCAGCCAATCAGAGCACAAAAAAACCCCATCCAATCAGAGCACAGCCAAGCTCCCACCCAATCAGTTCAAACCCCCACTAGCAGTTAAAAAGGAAGAAACAGCTGCAATCACACATTGCTCCCAGAAGCACGAAGCTGTAAACACCTAGCCTGAAGATGACGAATGAGACTTCGTCGAAACGTCGCCAAGACACTTCCAATTTTACGCGGGAGAAAACCCGAATAACCAAAGACCTACATATATCTATATCTATATCTATATCTATATCTATATCTATATCTATATCTATATCTATATCTATATCTATATCTATATCTATCTATCTATATATATATATCTCCAAAATCCAAAAACCATTTTAAAATAATAAAAACATTAACTGCATTCACTTTTTGTCTCTATCTTTTCTAGTATTCACCCTAGAGAAGACCACCTGTAATTTAAGATATTTTGAAGAGGAGAGGTGAAGAGAGGAGAAGAGAAGAGAGTGGAGAGGAGAGGAGGGCTATGAAGAGAAGAGAAGGGCAGTAGGGCAGGAAAGGAGAGGAGAGGAGAGGAGAGGAGAGGAGAGGAGGACTATGAAGGGAAGGGAAGGGCAGGAAGGGGTGGGGATGAGGAGGTGGACAGAACTGAAGAAGCTCCTTGGATGAGAAACAAAACATCTTCAAGGAAAAACAAAGAAAGTCCTTGTGCCTTTTGAAAAAGCACCTCTGGGACAACCTTCTAGTTACAAACATTTCTTTCCATGTGTCTGAATATTTTGTGACAAAGAAAGAGAGAAGGAAAACAACGCTTTCAAGCTCAACCTTCTAATCTCATAATCCATTATTCTGAGGCAAATCTTAATAGGACATTACCCCGAGAATAAATTATTGAGAAAACTAGCTGGTGCAGCGTGCTAATTTCTCTTTAGACTGGGAAGAGCTGGGGATCAGAGTTATTAAAAACAATGAGACTACTTGTAATGATGCCCTTAATGAACCGAAGCATCTGTGCCAAGTTGAGTGAAATCCAGTCAGTCTCTATCTGTGTTGAATTTGGCCCATTATCATTTAAATCTTAATCTTCATAAAATGGCAATTTATTTACTTGTGCAAATTCATTCGACTGGCAGATCAACCTTGTGAGTTCCTAAGTCTTTTCTCAAGGTTAGTGGGAACTGTTGATTTTTTTTTCCAGCGTAACCGAATCTTGCAAGCAATTAAATCCCCTTAGTATACGAAGAAGATTTAAGAGAAAATTATTGGAGTAATTGTTCTCTGATTATTACAATCTGTGCTTTCCATTGTTAGGAAAAAAATATTTGACAAGGCTGTGGTTGATGGCACACCTCATATCCAGCACTGAAATGTATTTGTTTTAATTTTGAGAAACCACCTCAATTCAGAAATGCGTTGAAATGTTATGCCACATTGCTAAAAATATAACAACGGCATATGAAAACACCCATAAAAATAATCTCAGAAGCCTCAGTCTGCATGGGATTGCTTGTTGTAAATGTTGCTGACTTCATGTCATTTATTACAACACTGAGACTTACGGAAAAATGTAATTTGTATGTCCTGTATATAAACCATGACTTTGGATATGCCCTAAACTTACGTAGGTATGATTAGTTTTGGTTTATCTTCAATGTGCAAGGCACAACTGTCTCCCAATCTCTTTTTGTAAATTCAATTTTACTGGTCATTAGATTTAAATATAAATGCATGTATGTATGTATTAAACCGATTTATGTGTCATTTTATTTATTTATGTACCAAAGACTTCGAGAGCAGGTATTTCTATTTATAATTCTATGTCCTGGGAACTTCTCTTTATCCCCTGAACGTAAGAAATTAGCTGGGGAAGAACCTAAAGCTTTTATTTGAAGATGAATTAAAAAAAAGTTGGTTGGTGAAATTCAAAATTGTTATGGTGTTCCACATGGCCTTCCTGCCTATGATCTGGTAGTCCTCCTGAATGTAATCTGAATTCTGAACAGCAACATAACATCCATAGCAAAGAGAGTCTTTTAGGACCTTCACTGGGAACAATTGAGATCCTACCAGGAGATCAAAGATATAAAGTTGTGGAATATAGACTGGTAATGGATCCTTCATATATATTCCCTGAAGTTGATCTGGAATCTAGTCCATGCTGCATCATTGACACCTTCATTGCATTCAGTTTTGGTTGCCACGATGTAAAAAAGATGTTGAGACTCTAGAAAGTGTGCAGAGAAGAGCAACAAAGATGATTAGGGGACTGGAGGCTAAAACATATGAAGAACGGTTGCAGGAACTGGGTATGTCTAGTTTTATGAAAAGAAGGACTAGGGGTGACATGATAGCAGTGTTCCAATATCTCAGGGGTTGCCACAAAGAAGAGGGAGTCAAGCTATTCTCCAAAGCACCTGAGGGCAGGACAAGAAGCAATGGGTGGAAACTGATCAAGGAGAGAAGCAACCTAGAACTAAGGAGAAATTTCCTGACAGTTAGAACAATTAATCAGCGGAACAACTTGCCTCCAGAAGTTGCGAATGCTCCTACACTGGAAATTTTAAGAAGATGTTGGATAAGCATTTGTCTGAAGTGGTATAGGGTTCCCTGCCTAAGCAGTGGGTTGGACTGGAAGACCTCCAAGGCCCCTTCCTACTCTGTTATTATTCATGCTGAAAATGCTACACTGATTCTTGCTTGTGTTCAAAGCCAAATCCAGGATGATTTGGCAATTTGGAGGGGCAAAACATTTCGGCCCAAGTGATCTTTAAGGAAATCCATACTTGTTTCCAGAGCCTTACCAGAAATGTATCTTTCTTTAAAATCTGCTGTGCTGCCTCAAAAGTGACACTTAGACATCCAACATGAACAATAAGCTCTGTTTGCTTTAAGGCAGACTCTTTACTATTGAACAAACTGGCCTGAGCATGAAGGCCAAGAGCTCTTAGTAAATTTAAAGTCCTATTCAAAGCCTGAGAAAGTGGCAGCATCTTTTGAAAGCACAATTAGTTGAGAACATTAAGAGCTTCCTTCTTTACCTGGTAAATGTTGGTTAAATCAGCTGTTCATCAGAGGGTGTTTATGCATACAATGGAAAAAGCTCTACCCAAGCAAACTCAGAAATAAGTGTGGTCCTCAAACTGAAAGCATTTTGTTGACAAGAGTTAGCTAACATCATGCTATTTTTCTCCTTTCAATAAAGCAGTTTAAAAAGCCACAGTGGGAATTTTGCTATAGAAGAAGAGGAGGAGGAGGAGGGGAGAGGAGAAGGAGAAGGGAGGGAGGGAGGGAGGGAGGGAGGGAGGGAGGAAGGAAGGAAGGAAGGAAGGAAGGAAGGAAGGAAATCTTTTGAGATGGCTTCAGCACTTGACTTCTTGGACAGATCCTGGGAGTTCAAGGCAGTTTATATACTCTCCAAATTGCTTCCATAATAGAAACCAATTCATTAGACCAAAGAGCTTCCATGCCTTAGTGAATTTGGTCACCACAATCTCACTTGAACCCCTCTCTTCCCAAAGCACCACACTGAAATCTATTTCTTCAATGGGGTCTTTAATAGGGCCGCGGTGTGGCTCAGGCTGTAAGAAGCCTGTTATTAAAACACAGCTGCCTGCAATTACTGCAGGCTCGAGTCCCACCAGGCCCAAGGTTGACTCAGCCTTCCATCCTTTATAAGGTAGGTAAAATGAGGACCCAGATTGTTGGGGGGGCAATAAGTTGACTTTGTAAATATACAAATAGAATGAGACTATTGCCTTACACACTGTAAGCGGCCCTGAGTCTTCGGAGAAGGGCGGGATATAAATGTAAATAAAAAAAAAATAGGTTCACCCTATCACAATTCAAATGGCTCCCATTCTACCTGGATTTCAATGTGACCTAAAAACTTGGTTCTTTGCCCAAGCCTTTGGCAAAAATAACTGATGCCCCTTTCTTCTCTTTTGTTCCCTTCCAAGCAAAAGGGTTTGTTTTCTTTGCCATCATTGTTTGTCTTGTCCTGGTTTTTGTGGTTGTTGTTGAATTATTAAATGTTTTTAACAATTAAAAATTGTCCAAAGTCATTGGGCAAGTTGTAATTGTTTAAAATTCTTCTTCTTCTTCTTCTTCTTCTTCTTCTTCTTCTTCTTCTTCTTCTTCTTCTTCTTCTTCTTCTTCTTCTTCTTCTTCTTCTTCTTCTTCTTCTTCTTCTTCTTCTCCTCCTCCTCCTCCTCCTCCTCCTCCTCCTTCTTCTCCTCCTCCTCCTCCTCCTCCTGCTCCTCACAGTATAGTACTAGCACTTTCACTGCTGTGGTACTGTGCAACTGAAAAACAATCCAATAGACAATTTAGAACAGGGGTCACCAACCTTTCGGACCTCAGGGACCACTAAATTCATAATTTTAAATCCCGTAGACCACTAATATGATCTGCCTAATGACCAGCTGTGTGGGCGTGGCTAGGTGGTCATGTGACTGGGTGGGCGTGGCCAACTCGGTGTCACTCACGTCAAGAGGTGTCTTGCCAGATTCTACTCACCCCTCCCTTCCCAGCCACTCCTTGCCTCTCTACCTGGACTCCTTAGGGCCCCAACAGGAAGCAGTTGTTGGAGCTAAGCAACCACCATGAGAAAGGGTTGTCAAAACAGCTCCGTTCAAGACACTTCCTGGTTGGCTCCGTTGGCAATGGAGGTGATCTTTCTGGTCACCAACCTCTGGATCATGTTGGACTGCTAAGACAGCGACAATCAGCTGTCCAGCAGTTCGGAAACCCCCCTCTTCGGGAGAAGAAGCGGTGGTGAGCAAAAAGAAGCAGAGGTAGAGCTTCCCTAGAGCTCCTGGAAGATACCAGGGGGCTCGAAGGGTTAAGCCCCCTCAGAACTTCAAAGTGCTCCAGATCTGAGGCTTTTTTCCTGCTCCGGCAGACCTAATTGCCGCGACCAACTTCCGGGACCAATTTTAACTTAAAGAAGATAATACCGGACTGAACAGAAACAGGAGAGCTCTAATTATAAAAGCAAGTAATCAATCAATTCCCTGTTATTTTTTTTTTTTTAGTTTTGGATTTGACTTCAAAGTGAAAATGGCGATCGTTCTTTAATGAGCTCATGATTGAAAACGAAAGTGTTACAATTCTCTGTTTGCTGTTTATTGCTGAAGGCCAGCTGGAAATTTTTTTTTAAACATTGTAATGAGAAGGGAGAAGAGATCGAGATATTGAGACTGATTTAAAAAAAAAAAAGACTTAAAAGGTTTATACGTAATATTAGCCGGGACCAATTTTAACTTAAAGAAGATAATACCGGACTGAACAGAAACAGGAGAGCTCTAATTATAAAAGCAAGTAATCAATCAATTCCCTGTTATTTTTTTTTTAAGTTTTGGATCTGACTTCAAAGTGAAAATGGCGATCGTTCTTTAATGAGCTACACAGTTGAAAACGAAAGTGTTACAAGTCTCACTGTCTGTTGTTTATTGCTGAGGCCAGCTGGAAAAATTTTTTTTTTAAACATTGTAATGAGAAGGGAGAAGAGATACTGAGACTGGAAAAAAAAAAGACTTAAAAGGTTTATACGTAATATTAAGTTAAAGAGAAATTTTAAGAGATGGCAGCAAAACAATTAAAGTCAACTGCTACAAAAACTCCAGGAACATTAACACCGGGAGTCTCTCCAGCACATACAGCAGATACAAAATCACTAAATTTGGAAGCACTTCAGGATAACCTGAAAGAATTTATGAAAGAATCTCTTAACGATGCTATGAATTGGCAAACTTCCCAGATAGAGGATAAGTTTAAATTAATTACAGAAGAAATGTCAGAGATGAAAAAACAGATGTTAGAAATTCAGACTGGAAATAAAGAAGTTAAAGAAGGTTTGGTGTCAGCAGTACAGGGTCTGGCATCAAATGTGATTTTATTGGAGCAGGAAGTAGAAGAAATAAAGAAAGTTAATTTAAAATTGGAAAATGAGATTGAGGCAGTTCAAAGTAAAATGGATAAAGTTGATGATGAAATTGTTTTGGTACAATATAGAGCAATGGAACTTGCTTTACGAATCCGTGGACTAAAAGAATGTAAAAATGAGGATTTGAAGCAAATTTTTTCGGAGGCCTTTGCAGAGATTTTGGCAGTTCGGCCAGTAGATGTGGTATTTTATATTGATAAAATTTATCGTGTGAATTCCTGGATAGCAAGACAAAGAAATCTTCCCAGAGACATTGTTATTTATTTTACTACTAGAACAGTGAGAAATGAGATTTTACAAGCTTTTTTTAAAGGAGACAAGATTCAAGCAGCCAGCCAAGATATTTTAATACTAAAGGAAATTCCCCCCAAAATGTTGAGAGCTAGGAAGGAGTTTGCTTTTTTGGTGAACGAACTTAAAAAACGTCAGATTGAGTATAGATGGGACATCCCAATTGGTATAATAGTTTACTATGAAGGGAAAGCACATCGTCTTAATACAGTCAGTAAAGCACAAGAGTTTTATGCTTATGTGCTTAAGGCTGAAGTCCACCATCTCCGGATGGTAGGAGAAAGGAAGGTGAAATTAAAGAAAAGAAGTGATAGTAATGGAAGAAGACCTTTACAAGCGTTGGATGTGTCTAAGATGGGATCAGAGATTCCAAAAGAGCCAAGGATGACAAGAGCAGCTGTCAAACGCAAGGAACAAGAAGAAAAGGCTCAACAGGCTCAATCTGCTATTACCAAGATGGAAACAGTGGAGGAGCAAGGCCCAAAGAAAGATATGATTTGCGGCTGGTGCTTCAAAAGTTTCGATTGCTGATAATGGCAATTAGACTTTTATCTTGGAATGTCAATGGATTAAACTCACCACAAAAGAGAAGAAAGATATTTCATTATTTGAAGCAATTTAAAATGACATTGTATGTTTACAAGAAACACATATTAGAACATTAGACCAGAAATATTTGATAAATTCAAATTGGGAATACATTTTGTTGCATCTGCTACAGAAAAGAAGAATGGACTAGTTGTTTATATAAAGAGTAATTTATCTGCAACATTAATTGAAGCGGATAATCAAGGAAGATATATTGCTATTGAACTTTTATTGAAGGAGAAAATACTTTTAATAGGAGTTTATGCACCAAATCAACAACAAGAAAAATTTTATAAGTTTTACATAAAAGAATAACATCTTGGGATTATAAAACTTATATATTAGTGGGTGATTGGAATGGAGTGATGGATACCCAGAAAGATAAAAGAAGTCTTAGAAATATTTCCAATCGTGTAAAACTGCCAAAGGCATTCTTTGATTTGATGGAAGATTTAGAATTGAGAGATGTATGGCGAGAACGCAATGAAAAGAGAGATTTTACATTTTTTCTGACAGACATCAATCTTTTCTAGGATTGATTTCATTTTAATTACTAATGATTTGTTTTTCAGAGTGAAGAAGACAAAATTTGTTCTAGAACCTTGTCTGATCATAGCCGGTATGGATTGAGTTAGATCGGGAAAAAGAGGCCAGGAGGTCGTGGAGGATGAATGAGAACTTGTTTAAATATGAACAAAATGTAAATGAATGTAAAACTCTAATGAAGGAATTTTTTTCTTTGAACATGGATAAAGGGACACCTATAGAGATAGTTTGGGACACCAGTAAAGCTTATATGAGGGGAATTTTATTAGAGATGAATAATAAATATAGAAATAGACTGCACAAAAGGCGAAAAGAACTAGAAGAGGAAATTAAAAGGAAGGAGCAGTTATTGGTAGGCAATCCAGGAGATAGTAAAACAAAAGAGTCAATAAATATATTAAGAGGTCAATTTAATATGTTAATGGCAGATCAGGTGGCAACTAATTTACAATATGTAAGACATAATTTGTTTAATAATTCTAATAAACCTGGAAGGTGGTTAGCATATTTATTAAGAAAGAAACAGAAACGACGATAATTGATAAAATAGAATATAGAGGTAAGGAAGTATATCAGCAAAATTTGATTAAAAAAGCTTTTTTAGAATATTATACTAAGTTATATTCTAGAGATGTGATTAGTGATAAAGATATAGATAGATATTTACAGGACCACGGTATTTTAGAAATTACAGTAGATCAAAGGAAGAGTTGAATCAATTAATTTCTTCAGAGGAAATAGTGTTTGCAATTAAGCAGCTTAAAGCGAATAAAGCACCAGGTACAGATGGCTTGACAACTACTTATTATAAAAATTTACAAAATGAGATGATTGTACCACTTAAGGAGTTATTTAACAGAATACAAAGGGGAGGAGAAGCTCCTCCTTCATGGAGGACAGCTTTTATTTCATTAATACCTAAAGAAGATCGAGATGGTGTTAAACCAGAGAATTATAGGCCAATATCGCTTTTAAATACTGATTATAAGATATTTGCTAAGATACTAGCGAATAGATTGATGCCACTGATGAATCAATTAATTCATAATGACCAATCAGGATTTATTAAGGGGAGACAGATGAGATATAATATGAGACAAATTGTAAATTTACTTGAATATTTGGAAGGAAACAGCCAGGTTTCAGCAGCATTCCTCTTTTTGGATGCCGAAAAGCTTTTGATAGATTGGATTGGCAGTTTTGTTTAAAGTAATAGAAAAATGCAATTTGGGGATTATTTTATTCAAGCAATTAAGGCTATATATCAAAAGCAAACAGCTCAAATAATAGTAAATGGTGGATTAACAGAATCTTTCAAGATTGAGAAAGGGACTAGACAAGGATGTCCCTTGTCACCATTATTATTCATTCTAACTTTGGAAATATTATTGAGTAAGATACGTGGTTTAGATCGAATAAAAGGAATTAGAATTAAAAATCAAGATTATAAATTAAGAGCGTTTGCAGATGATTTGGTTGTTTCTTTATCTCAACCAATACATTCAGCTGTATATTTGATGGAGACAATTGATCAGTATAGTAAGGTATCTGGGTTTAAAGTGAATCAACAGAAGACAAAATGATAATTAAAAATATGAATACACATCAGAGGAAGAATTAGAAAGAATAACTGGATATGAAGTAGTTATAAAGGTTAAATACTTAGGAGTATACATTACAGCATCGAATGTAAAATTATATAAAAACAATTATGAGGTATTGTGGGGAAAAGTAATTAAAGAAATGGAGAAATGGAAGAAGTTACAATTATCATTGTTGGGAAGAGTGGCAGCTATAAAAATGAATGTTTTGCCTAGATTTTTATTTTTGTTTCAAATGATTCCAATTTTGAAGAAAGATGCAAATTTACAAGAATGGCAAAAACGGATTAATAAATTTGTATGGAAGGGTAAAAAACCGAGGATAAAGTTAAAAATAATGCAAGACGTTAGGGAAAGAGGGGGTTTAAAAATGCCTAATTTGAAATTGTACTATGATGCAGTTGTTTTAACTTTAATTTCTGATTGGATTAATTTAACAGAGGAAAGGATTTTGAATATAGAAGGTTATGGTTTGTTATATGGATGGCACGCATATGTAATATATGACAAGAAAATTGATAAGACATTTAAGAATAATATGGTCAGAAGTGCGTTGTTGAGGATTTGGAAAAAATATCAATATAAGTTAGATGGAAAGATACCAATATGGACCATCCCCAGACATATGATAGAGAATATAAATATATTACAAAAAATGGAAGTTATCACTTACAAAGAGCTTTTGACTATGGAAAAAGGGGAATTACAGTTGAAATCTAGGGAGAAATTGAGGGATGAAGGAAGAAATTATACATGGTTCCAGTATGGACAATTGCAATCTAGATGGAAAATAGATCAGAAAATTGGTATAAGGCAAAGTGATGATAATCTGGTAAAACAAATAAAAGATCAAGGTCAACAGCATATAAAGAGATTATATAATGTATTGGTTGAAATTGATTCAGAAATGGAGTTGGTTAAAGATTGTATGGTAAAATGGGCACAAAATTTTCAACAACCTATAATGTTAGAAACATGGGAAAAAATTTGGGTGAGGAATGTTAAATTCACGCAAGCACAAAATTTAAGAGAAAATTTTTATAAAATGTTTTATAGATGGCATTTAGATCCTAAAAAACTGTCATGTATGTATCCAAATGTGAAAGCAAAATGTTGGAGATGTGATTGTGAGGATGCTACCTATTATCATATATGGTGGACTTGCAAAAAAGTTAAAGCCTTTTGGATTAAAATATGGTGGATTATGCAGAACATTTTGAAAAGAAGATCAAGTTTGTTCCACAGTTCTTTTATTAGGAATAATCTCAGATTGCACTGTTATAGAGACAAAACTGATTCTGAATTTAATAACTGCTGCAAGATTATTGATTGCACAATATTGGAAGAAAGAAGACTTACCTACAATTGGAGAATGGATTAGTAAAGTATCAAATTTAGCAGAAATGGCAAAATTTCTGCCTACTTGAAAGACTGTACACAAGAAAAATATATATTGGAATGGAGGAAGTGGATTGATTATATTCAAAATAAGTATCAGATTAAAAAATATCAATTAGTTTTTGAGTGAAGTTAGGAATTATTATGTATTAGTTTAAGAAAGAAGGGAATTGATAGTGTGATGGTGTGAAATGGAATATGTTTTATGTTATATTTTAGATTCTGTTTGTTAGTTACAATAACCTGTATTCTGTTCTGGGAAGTCTCGGGGGAAGGAGGCGGGAAGGGAAGACTATAAATTGATTGGTTGCCATTGTACAGGAATAATGGTAGAATTAAACAAGTTGGAATGGTGTAATGTCGGGACTGCTCGGCAAACACTCCCGAAGGGAAAGGGTAAGGAAAGAGGAGTAAAGAAGGAAGAAAGTAGGTAGGTAGGTGGGTAGGGAGGAAAGAAGGGAGGGAGAAGAAAGGATAGGAGGAGGAGAAGAAGGAGAAGATAGAGGGTTAGAAAGGATGGTAGTGAGAAGTGGGAAAGAGGAGGGGAAGTAGGAAAGCGAGGAGATGGTGGGGGAAGTTTAAGAAGGATGAGAAGGGAAGAAAGGATTAAAGGGGGGAGTGGCAGTCGAGCAGCCCTGACTGAGTATAATTTGAGTATAGGACTGATTGTTGGATAAGTGATTGTATTGTACACTGGTTAAATTGTGGGAATTATTATGGAAAAATAAAAAATTTTTGCAAAAAAAACAAAACAAAAAAAAAAAACAGCTCCGTTCAAATTGGATCTAACCAAGAAAGAGGCTCAGCAGAAGCACTTCACTGAGGTCTAGAAGCATAGGCTTTCCAAGCAGAGGGGAGACCTGCAGGAGGGCAAGGCCAGGTATTGGTGCCTGGACGTTCAGCAGGCTGAGATGATCAGCCAGTTTCAGGCCATGATGCAGTCCCACTGGAACAAGGCCCTCTGGCTCTTCGTCACCAGCAGCACTTCCCTCCAGCCTTTGCCCAAAGCCCCACACCAGGAGGCTGAAGCAGACTCCAAGTTGAAATTTCTGCCTCCCTCTGACCCACACAAGAAGACCCCAAAGAGGGAGACTCTCTGCAACAATACAACCAGCACGTATCCAGCCCAGGGACCTTAGTTTGAGGACCCCTGATTTGGTACAATATAAAAAATGCAAATAATTTTTCTGCGGACCACCAAAATTTTCTCATGGACCACCAGTTGGTGACTGCTGATTTAGAAGACTTCATTGAAGCAGTAATGATGTAGGGAGCTTATTTTCGTAAAGCAGCTTTCCAACATAAAAAGGAAGCTCTAAGAACAGCATGCGTCCAAGTGAGGTGTTTGTAAAGTTACAACTGATTGGCATCAGTTAGCAACTATGCCAATTATCAATCAAAGCCACCCTTCCTCTTTCTTTAATGCAACGGACTTAAGACCTCATGCCTGTCTGAGAAGAAAACTCTGGAAATTAAAATTCTTTGCTAGGAAAGAATTTTGCTGACCATCTGCAACCTCAGAAGTAGGCAAAACTATGAGGTTTAGTTGCATTTGATGAGCTGTGCTTTGTTTTGGGGAAATCACACACACACACACACACACACACACACACACACACACCACGATCCTAGCTTATAATTAAAAACCAACTTTTCTTCAAAGTGGATTACTTAACATCTTTTTAACAGATCAGTGAACTTGGTCATTGGCGTAATGCAAGAGTAGCTGCCTTTAAAGTTATTCTCATTTTTTCTATAGCATCTTATAATAAATACAGCCATGCTTTATTATTACAAACCTTAACAAGTAACAAAATTAATGTTAATATTTCTGAAATTGCATTTATTTATTTATTTTTTAAAAAAAATCATATTATCAACTGCTGCTATAGGGCATGAACAGCAGGTGGCACTAACAGTTCCTGTATTCACAGTCAGTCTTGCTACATTGCAATCTTTGGGCTTTTAAGAGTCTACATTGCTAAACCAAAGCGAAACAAAACTATACACATCATAATAGTAGCTTCTGTTTACAAACAGACACACTTAAAATATTTTTTTTAAAAACAAAAATATGTAAAAAGACGGCACAGAAGTTCCAACCCTGAATTAGAATGGTTGAGATAATGGCAAAAATGAAAAAACTGGAAGTTAGGAATAATTCAGTGAAGGACATTCCAGATTATCTAAGCATCTGTGCCGTGAGCATTAAGGTATATTAGACACCACAAATGAAAGATAGGAAGTTCTGATTAGGGATTAATAACTACTAAATCATTTGGGATGGATCTTTATGCTTCATGTTTTATCCAAACCTGTTAATAATTTAACAACTCCCTGCTTATTCTTAGGTTAAATTGATTTATGTCACGTTTAGTTTGCTAGCCCCAGTAAGAGCAGGCTGCTCTAGTGTGTAGCATGTAATATTAATATTTGAAATACGAATGCATTAAAGTGTTATTTTTGTCGAAACATTCTTATTAGTTAAAAATATTCCTGCTGATAGCAGGAAAAGAATCGTGAAGGTGTGAGAAAGTTGGCTGCCGGATCACCACCAGTGTATTACACAGGGGAAAGATTTATGAGTCTCTGCATTGCCACTTTGGCAACTGTAAACTACGACATTTAAGAAACTTAACAAAACTGGGGATGCAGAGAAAGGCTGCTTTGGAAAGAATGACAAGGTGAAATAATTTATCCTAAAGAATAGTGAGGAAACTGAAAGGCTTAGCACATTGAATACATAGCGAAATTAATGTGTTGGTCCTTAGGGTATCCTGGGAGTTTAGCAGAATCTGATGCACCAGGGAAACTGCCCTGGGAATAAGTTAGAAAGATTTTGCTTTTCATGTCTCTGAATATTCATCAAATCGCCACGTAATCTTTTATCACCGTAATCAGTTTTCATCAAGAAACCCCTCTGCAAAGTCCTTTGTGTATTTAACTACAAGGCACTCCAACTAAATTTAGTAGATTTTACAGGAATTCTATTGACAATATATTTGGATGACTCGGTGAAAATGGAGTAACATATTCTGTGTACTACTTAGACTATTTTTTTTTCAGCCTCGTTGCTTCTTATTTTTTAAAAGAAAAAGAAAAGAAGGACTAGGGATGACGTGATAGCAGTGTTCCAATATTTGAAGGGCTGCTACAAAGAAGTGGCGGTGGGGCTTTTTCCAAAGCACCAGAAGGCAAAACAAGAAGCAATGGATGGAAACTAATCAAGGAGAGAAACAAGCTAGAAGTAAAAAGAAATTTCCTAATAGTGAGAACAATTAATCAGTGGAACAACTTGCTGTCAGAAGTGGTGGGTGCTCCATCACTGGAGGCTTTTAAGAAGAAACTGGACAGCCACTTGTTTGGAATGGGGTAGGGTCTCCTGCTTATGAGGTTTAGTTGCCTTTGGTTGGACTAGAAGAGCAGGAATTGGGTATGTTGAATTCAGAGGTGGGTTTCAGCAGGTTCTGACCATGTCGTGTCCCACTCCTCCTCTGACGGCCGGGTCAGGGAAGTCCGTATCAAGCGTGCCTCTGCAGCTCTGCCAAAGTCCTATCAGAGTCCTCAGGGCAGGCAGGAATCCAAGGTGTGACTTCAGTAATCCAGATTAGACTTTGCCTGACTCAGAGAATGCCAGAAAGCAGATCCTTTATATAGGCCATGGGGTGTGGCTCCATGACTCAGCACTTATCCAGGCCTGCCCCTCCCTTCCTTTTGCTGACGTCACCTCTCCATTCTCCGGAAGCGTGGATCTCTCCAGCCTCCAGCTGTTGGTAATTCCAGCCCAGCTGTTGGTAATTCCAGCTCGTGACTGGCTTCATATTCCTCAGGCTCACATGCTGTGGGGGAGGGGTTTAGTTGCTCCGTTTGTCCGGGCATGGTGCCAGGACTGGGGGCTGGAGGCATGTCGGGCCATTCGTCTTGCTCGGACTGTCCGGGCATGGTCCCAGGACTGGGGGCTGGAGGCATGCCAGGACATTCTTCTGTACTAGCAGTGTCTGGCAGGAGATGAGAAGGGCCTGGCTGTGGAGAGGGGGGCGAGCGAGGCATAAAGACCATTTCTGGAGAACCGGTAGCAGAAATTTTGAGTAGTTCGGTGAACCGGTAATAAAAATTCTGACTGTCCCCACCCCCATCTACTCTCTGCCTCCCAAGTCCCAGCTGATTGGGAGGAAATGGGGATTTTGCAGTAACCTTTCCCCTGGAGTGGTGAGAGAATGGAGATTTTACAGTATCCTTTCCCTGCCACACCCACCAAGCCATGCCATGCCCACCAAGCCACACCCACAGAACCGGTAGTAAAAAAATTTGAAACCCACCACTAGTCTAGTCTAGTGAAAAGAAAGACTAGGGATGACATGATGGCAGTGTTCCTTCCAACTCGGTTATTCTGTTATTCTTATATGGCTAAAGGCACAGTTTCAAATTTCTTCAATTTGGCCGTTACTGCTGGAAACTTGATTTTGACATTAGCTTCTTGTCAGTAGTTGTATTCACTTACCTTCGCTACTGATTCGCAGATGTGAGCCCATGTGCCACTTCTGCACATCCGCAGAACATCCATGATGACGTCTGGGCGGGTGGGCGGAGCCTGCCACTGCCGCTACTGGTTCACCCAAATTGAGTAGAACCGGTAGAATGCCACCACTGCTTCTTGTTCTTTGGTGGACATTTTATGAGTACATACATACACAGAGAGGGAAATAAGGAAGTGCTTAGAAGAAAGATTGTAATTTGTATAACAAATTGTGTTGGAGTCTGACTTTTGGGACACCATGTGTGCTGTATCTGCATTGATAATTCTCCTAACATATCAGTACTCCCCCTTCTTCTTCCTTCTTCATCATCCAGTAAGCCAATGAACCCTCAATTTTCCCACCATCTTTAGAACCTTTAATCCACCCAATCCTTATATCTCCCAGTGAGCAGCCTTTTGGTTCATGAAAGTCTGTGTAAAACCTATTTTCTCTTTGCGTTTTCCCATCCCTTTTGCACAGTACTGCAAGGTTTCCTCTCCCTTCTCCCCTCTCCATCCATTCTAAATCTTTAAGTTGCAACACAGGTAGACCGAAATAGAGCTACAAAGCTTCAGTAATGCTGCTTTGCTTGGATGATTGCTAAATCATCAGTTCCTTCTCGGTACAAATTTTCTACAGACCTGCAGTGAAACGAATATAGGAGTGAAGGAACAACTTGCTTTGAGCCACAGTAAGGAGGATGGGAGATGGAAAAATGAGAACAAGCAATGAAAAGGCACAAGAACTATGGAGGAGGGACAACCCCAAAAAGGAAAAGGAAAGAATTAGTAGTCATACATAGCCATACACCATGCAAGAGGTCCCCATCGAGGTTGACCTCCTTTCCTGCTTAAATGGGAAGGCCAAGAAGCTGGGGAACAACCAATCAGGTCCAACAATTGCTGTAGTCTGGAGTGAATTCTACCCCAGCATGGGTGCCAACCAAGGGTGGGATTTTACTGGTTTGCATCTATTCGCTATAATCTGTTGTTAACTTTCTAAGCAGTTCGGAGAACCGGTTGTTGGAAGAAATCTCCTTTTGTTTTTTGTTTCACTTTACAGGGCTAATCCTGTAAGGAAGGAATTCTGGTGTTGTTTCTAGTCTAATCTTTATTGCCCTGCTTACAGAAATTGCCTCTCAGTTAACTCTTATTACATTGTAACAGCTAAAGGATCTTGGCAGTATGCCCAGATTTACTGACTCTGGAGTTTGTTTGTTTGTTTGTTTCCTTTGCTGGTACTTTGCTGGGGCTTGACATTCTTAAAGGGGAAGGATAGTTTTAAGCTTTTTACACTGCTGTTGGGAGGAAATACTCCCCTCTTGGAGTTCTTCCAGCCAGGATGCAATGATCACCACTTTGAAAAACTAATTGAATAACGAAGAAGAGCTGCCGGAAAGAAGCGTTTAATGACAAGGAATCAAGATGAGTGACATTCAGCAAGGCTTCTACCCAATGAATTCTGGATTGGAGATTTCAAAGTTTGCTTCAGGAATATCAGTATGGATGACATTTTTTTGTGTGTAAAATGTATATTTACCGACAAAGAAATAAAGGGAGACTAGTATAGATCTATTTCAAGCTATTTAGCTTTCGTCAACTCGCCATATCCTTCTGGGATTTGAACCTAGGAAGGGTATGGCTAGCTGATGAGAGCTAAATCGCTTGGAATAGATTTACACTACTCTCCCTTTATTTCTTTGTTGGCAAATATAAATTTAACACAAAAAAATAATTTCTCGTGTAAGTGACTGCCTCCAAAGGGGCTGAATGGCGAAAGTGGAAGCAGTATGCTCCATCCCATATTTGGGTAGACCGGATTGCCCTGATAAAAAACATTTTGTATGGGTGACAGTTTAGGTCACCCATGGGCAGCAGTGCCCTTAACTGGCATGACTTAGATGAAAACAATCTACTTGTGTTTCAGTCAGTATAACAGTTCTTCCATTTACCTGAATGAATATGAATCTCTGTCTATCCATAATAATAACACCACCAAATATGCTGATAGATGGCTCTTGACAGTGTTTCCTTGTACCACTTTCCAAATAATAAAACCACTGGGAAAAAAGAATAGGTGCAAGTTTGAGAATCTTTATTTTCTGGAGCTGATGATTAATATTTTGGGGCATACAGCAATTTTCTTATTGTAAACATTTAACTTAAAATTTCTCTTCTGGGCACACATCCGATGAGCCATAAACTCAATACTTTTAAGGCACAGCTTTGATCTCTGCAAACCTTAAGAGGGTTGAGAGATATCGAAGAATAATTCCAAAATCATATATGTGGATTACAGAATATCGGAAACAGATCAAGACCTCTCAGTAATGCATCTGGTTCTTTATATGCTTTGCTTTTAAAAATGTATGTTGTTATAAAGTTTTATTAATGCTACATATGAAATGAAGAAGAGCACGATAGTTCCTTTTGTTGATTTTACGTCATCTCACTCCCCACTCTATGAAGTGGTTGTTATTTTTCTTTCAAATTTGTCAGGGGAAAAAAATATAGCTTTGTCAGGATGTTATTTCCTAGTCCATGCATAAACGCCTCTTCAAAGAGCTAGGAAAAGCACTGTTACTTCTTACCAGAAGTCTTATTTTAGTGTCACTATAAAGGCATCTCTTGAATATATAATGAAAGTCATAGTCTCAGATGTAACTATTATGGCTTCTGCATCAACAGAAAAGGAGAATCATGCCAAACACTCATACGTGTTGACCAACAATCCAGTTTTGTTTAGATATTTAAAAAGGGCTTTTATCCTTACAGGATAACAGATTTGGAAAGGACCTTGGAGTTTTTCTAGTTCAACCCCTGCTAAAGCAAGAGATCCTATACCTGTACCATTCTGAATGGCTGTAATGTAAATCTTCTGGGGCAAATTGTCCCACAATGTGGCTGTGGAGAATCGTCCTGTTGTCCTGTGAAGAGTTGGCTGTGGTGAGCTGCCCTACACCCTATCCTTTCTACTGTTACTTTGGCACAACTATGACTCTAGATTCAGTAGTCTCAAAGGTGCTTTTTCAGGAAGCAACTGGACTTTCATTTTTTTTCCTTTGGAGACGTTCCACTTCTCATCCAAGAAGCTTCTTCAGTTCTGGCTGGATGGTGGGGAATAGAAAGATTTATATTCCTTGCAGACA